>NC_064819.1:163470792-163771458 GCF_024166365.1 Elephas maximus indicus
TAAGGCTGATGATGCACTCTGACTTAAACTGTATTCAGTCCCTGGAAGGAGTTTATTCTTATTTTTTCTTTACGATTGTTTTCCATGAAATATTTTTAGTATTATAAGATGTAACACTGGGGAAGCCACCTATTTCAGGAAACACCATTATGCACATGTTCTACTATAGTATTCATAGTCAGCTCCATTCCAGGTTTTGCCTACTTCTCACAAACTATCAGAATTAAATTAAGATGTGAGATTCTGTTATCATTCAGATGACTAGGCGTGCTGGAGGCCTAGCATCATGTAACTGGTTTTACCCACACATACCAAGGCCAATTCCTCAAAATCACCTGAGTCCCATTCCAGGGTATTTGGCTTGCTCTCTCACCATTCTATTGAACTGGCTTTGTCTGGGGTCACCCGGGACTTCATACGGCCAAAAGGTGCTGACCTTTCAATTCTTGTTTCCCTTGAGGACACTGTTGAGCACTCTGCAACTACAGAGGCTCTTCCTTGAGCTTCTACGACGTTACACCATTCTCATTTTCTTTCTATTCTTTCTTCTGCTAATTCCTATCCTCTCTCTGCTCTCTGAAATGAGGATATTCATGGAATTTCATTTCTCCAACTTCAGATTTCCTTTCTTCAGACCCTTCTCTGCAGAAAGCCCGTCAAGTCCCAGGAATCCCAGGATTTGGGGTGTCTGAGGTTTCAGTCAAGGATCCATTTTTTTCTGTCATTACGCTCCTTGGTTTGACTCTTCCCTTCAAATGCTTCAAACATCACTTGTATGCTGATAGGCCCCAAATTCAAATCTTTTAAATCCAATCTGTCACGAAAACCTATTATCCTTTTATCCATTTCCATTGTCATTGCCTTTATTCAGGTCCTCATCATTTATCCTTAATAACTAAAGCAGTATTGTAATTGGTTCCCCTGACTTCAGCCTTTAACACTTTCTTATGCATTGAATTGTGCCCCAAAAGGATATGTTGAAGTCCTAACACTTGGTGACTTTGAACGTGACCTGATTTGGAGCTAGGGTCTTTGGAGATGTTATCAGTTAACATGAGCTCATACCAGAGTTGGAGTGAGGGGGTCCTTAATCTAACTGATGTTCTTATAAATGAGGAGAAGAGACACAGAAGAGACGGAAGATAATCATAAGACAACAGAGTTATACAGCAGCTGCAATCAAGGACTGTCTGGGGCTGCCAGAAGTTGACAGAAACAAGAAAGGATCTTTCTCTGGAAACTTCAAAGACGATGTGGCTCTGCTGACACCCTGAATTCAAACTACTCTGGAATTGTGAGATAATAAATCTCTGTTCTTAAAAGCTGCTCAGTTTGTGGTATTTTGTTAAAGCAGTCCTGGGAAATGAAGACACTTTCCTGTTAAATTTACCACACTGCTGCCAGAATTCATTTTCTAAATTGCTAATCTGATCACACTGCTTTCAAACTTAAATTAGTCAGAGAACCCCACTACCCACCCATTGGAGTCCAGTGCCTTTGGGCATCTCTACCTGGAAGTCCTACAAGGCAGTTCAAACTGACCAAGTGCCTAATGATACCTTCCATTGCTTGACTTCTGTCTTCCTCTCTAGCTTTATCTTTTTTCTCTCCCTTGCATGCATCCATTTCTCCAACCAGATCTCAAATAGGCCATGCTCTCTCTTGCCTCTGTATCTTTTTACATCTGTCCACTCTATCCCTAATACTCTTTACCTGCTTCTCTGCTTATTTCACCCCTACTTGTCCTGGTGGTACAGTGGTTAACAGCTTGGCTGCTAACCAAAAGGTCAGCAGTTCTAATTCACCATCCACTCCATGGAAACCCTATGGTGCAGTTCTACTCTGTCCTATAGAGTCACTATGAATCGGAATCAACTCAACAGCAACCATTTGCCCTAATAAATAAATAAATAATGGGTTCCTGGTGGCACAATGGTTAAAGCACTCGGCTGCTAAGTGAAAGGTCAGCAGTTCAAATCCACCAGCCGCTCCATGGGAGAAAGATCTGGCAATCTGTTTTCATAAAGATTACAGCCTTAGAAACTCCATAGGGCAGTTCTACTCTGTCCTACAGAGTTGCTATGAGTAGGAATTGACTTGAAAACAAGAGTTTTGCTGTTTTTTTTATTTGCTTGTTTTTTTTTTTTTCATCCTGAAATACAGCTCAAGTGACACCTCTTACAGGAAACCTCCCCAGCAGCCCCGACTCTGATTTGGGTGTCACTCTACTGCACTTCCACTGTACCACAGACACAACTAGCATAGCCCTTACCTAACTGTACTGCATCATCCATTCACCTGATTCTCAAAGACAGAGGTCATACTCCCCAGTCTTTGCATCCCAATGCCCAATCCAGCATCTGACAAGATGCAGATTCCAATCATTTGCTAAATGAATGAACCGAAGTATAATTTCACCAAATGACCCACAAATCTGTGTTCTGAGCCCTGAATTCCCCTTACATTCTCATATTTTCATCCAATAGCTATACCTATCTACTTTGGTATCCCACTGTCACCTCAAAATTCAAATGCCTAAAAATAAATTTGTCATCTTCACTCTGAAACAAGCTCCTCTTATGTCATCTCTCTTTCTATTCCTAGTTCCAGCATTCTATCAATCAAGCCTCCTCAAACACTTCAGAGTCATCCTGGGCTGCTTCCTGCCTTCGCCTCACCTATGAAGTCTCTTCCCAAGTCCAGTCCACTTCTCCTTCTTGATACACGCCTCTTCTTTGCCCAGTGCCTCCAACCAAGCCTATCCTGAAATACTGTCCTTGCTGATTTGCCCAGGCTCTCCTCTATCTTGTACATGCAACACACAAGTGCCATATTCTTCCTAGAGTATGGCTTATATTTCATCAGGCCTCTTCACAAAAGTAGTTAGTGGATTCCTACTCCCTAAGACATAAATTAGAAATTACTGATTCTGGGCTTTGTACCACCTATAGCTCCTGAATAAAGACAAGCTGCTTGAGACAGAAACTCAAGTGTCTGTGTCTATCCACTGCCTATCTCCCTTTATGGGTCATAAGACTAATATTTTTAAGAGGTCAGTTCATTCCAAATTGATCTAATGATTCAAAACAACCTCAATCAAAAGCTTATCAGGCATTTTTGTAGAAATTAACAGACTTGCAAATGCATGTGAAAATTATGTGAACATAAAAACAGATTTAAAAAAAAACTTCAAAAAAGAAAATAAAGTTAGAAGACAAAAGCTACCTTTCATTTCAAGATTTTTATAACTACAGTAATCAGGACAGCATGGTATTAATACAAAAATAGATGAATGGAAGAGAAATTTACCCCTACACCTACATATGCAACTGATTTTTAACAAATGTGAAAAGGGTAGAGAAATGATGGATTGTTCAACAAATACTGTTCAAACAACTGGAAACCCATATGCAAAAAAAAGTGATAACTTTAATCCATACTTCACAACATATACAGAAATTCACTTCAAATGGATTACAGGCCTAAATGTAAAAATTAAAACTATAAACTTCTCAAAGAATGCATAGGAGAAAATCTTTGTGACCTTAGGTTAGGGAAAGAATTCTTAGATAAAACTGTACCACAATCCATAATATTACAAACTGGTAAATTAGGCTTCAACAAAGTTAAAAAAGTCTGCTCTGAAAAAGACACTAGGAAACACAGACAGGAGAAAATTTTTGCAAATCACATACCTCATAAAGAACTTCGATCCAGAATATATTTTAAAAACCTCTCAAAATGCTATATTAAAAAAAAAAAAAATCCAATTTAAAAATTAGTAAAAGATTTGAACAGACACTTCACCAGAAAGGTATTCTGGCCAACATGGCACCATAGACAGAAGCACCACACCACCTCTCCACAGCAAAGACGCAAAAACTAAATAAAACAGAGATAAATGACATTCCTGGAACCTGAAGCGTCAAATGAAGAGATAAAGAACTCAGCCAAACACCAAATGGAATAAGAAACTGACAGAGAATAGAGAGCAAGGAAAAATACATGCAGAGGCCCCCTATAAGCTAACGCAGCATGAATTGGCCATCTTGGACTCCTGCCAGAGATTGGCGGACAAGGAATATGGGAAAGCAGCTTTGTGGGTCTCCCAGCAGGAAACAGAGCTCCTGGTAGCCCCCATCCTCTCCCTGCTGCCTTACTTCAATGATTCCTGGGCGGCAGCAGTGGCTCAGCCGGTCAGGAAGTGCAGCATCTGTACTGCTTGGATTTGTTCCTCCCACATTAGAGATTGGTGGACAAGGAGTAACAAAAAAGTAGCTTCACGAGGTTCCCAGCAGGAGACAGATCACACGTATGTGCCACAAACAACCCATCCCAGCCCCTCCCCTTCAGCTGGACCCACTCTGCTGCACCATAGCTGAGTGATGGGCCCTGCCCATTGGACAAGGAGGCGAAAAGTATCATGACCACAGATTAGCAAATAAATAATGCACAGCCTGCCTGCTCAGACATAACCAAATAAAACAAAAACGCAGGACAAAACAAACACATCTACAATCAATAAATGAAGAAACTAATTACTGAATGTCCTGAAGACAGTAGAAAATATCAAAACATATTTTAAAAAAACAGGATAGGTTGGTTCCAATAGGTGTCCAAAATAGAACACCAGATGACTTTCCAGTAGAATAAAAGGCACTAGAACTACCTGACAGAGAAATTCAAACCTCTAATGTTCAAAGCTATCCAAGAGTTGAAGCAGAAGGCGGGGCCAAGGTGGAGGAATAGTCAAGACTCTTCCGGCGAGCCCTCTTACAACAAAGACCTGAAAAAAACAAAAGAAACGAGTATATTTATGACAAGCTAGGAGCCCTGAACATCAAAGGCAAGGTTAGAAAATGACCTGAGGGGCAAGGGGAGGAAGAGACAGGTCAGAAGCAGAGAGGAGGTACCAGACCTGAATCACCGAAAGCCATCAGGCACCATTCCCAGGAGCAGCTGTGGCAGGCTGGTAGTAGCATTCGGCCGTGGTTTCCTCAGGGAGAAGCAGCCAGCTACACAGGCTACTCACACCTCTGGAAGAAGAGAAAAACAGCACTCTTAGCAAAAGCTAAGTACTTCTGTATATTTTACTGCACTCCCTGGCTTCAGCAGCTATTGATTTCCCGGGACCTGAGATAGGTCCTGTTGAGCACCTAGAGCCATCCTCCAGGCCTTGGAGAAGGAATAAAGTCATAATTGGGGGAAAAAAATAATTTGCCAGCTCCACTAACCAGGGGAGCTCAGGACAGAAGCAGCTTGTGTCCAGTTATAAATGGTCCATGAACTTTGAGTAGCTTTCCCCTCTGCATGGACCTGTGTGGGCCTATTTCAGAAGAATAGGCCCTTGTTCACAGACTACAACTGTTTCAGCTATGCGGTGGAGAAGTGGGTGTTTGACAGCACTTTGTCTATTAAACAGGGTCGTCACCTACCCACATCAGGGCCTAAGGACTAGGGGCTCCACTCAGGTCACCCAGCTACCTGTGACATGGGCCCAAGGATAACTGGTACCTTCCAGTCCTTACAGCCAAAAACATTGGGTGCCCATGGTCCACCTGCAGAACCCATCCACCTGTACGCTGTAGGGAACAGGGACACACTTTCCTCAGAGAAACTTGAGAAATGATTCTCAGTCCCCTACCTTGTTCAGAGTGTGACCCTCTGCTGCAACCAGATACTGGTACCTACACCAATCACCCCTGCCCCTCTAAGACTGTAGGACAGAGCCTGCACCACACACTTGATGATGAGCTATCTAGACACCTGAGCCGAATTCACACAAGAAAAGTGAATGGACTCCTAGACTGATATACCCGATAACAGCTCTAGCCAGCTGGGGACAGGATGTCAGAGCTAAAAAGGCAAAAATAATCAAGCTATCTCACTCAAGCAACCCATCTGGACATATCGAAACAAAACAAAGCAAGAAGCTATGATACAGTAAGCAAACATAAAATAAACGAATACAATAACTTATACATGGCTTGGAGATAACAGCCAATACCAAGTCACATAAAGAAAAAGACCATGATCACCTCAACAAGCTCTCAAAACAAAGAATCAAGGAATCTTCTAGATGAAAGCGCATCCCTGGAATTACCAAAGACAGAATACAAAAGATTAAAATACAGAACTCTACAAGACATCAGGAAGAAAATCAGGCAGTACACAGAGCAAGCCAAGGAACACACAAATAAAGAAGTTGAAGAAATTAAAAAGGTTATTCAAGAATATAATGAAAATTTTAATAAGCTGGAAAAATCCATAGACAGCAATCAGAAATTCAGAAGATTAACAATAAAATTACAGAATTAGACATCTCAGTAGAAAGTCAGAGGAGTAGAATTGAGCAAGTGGAAGGTAGAATTTCTAAACTTGAAAATAAAGCACTTGGCACCAAAATATTTGAAGAAAAATTAGGTAAGAGAATTTTAAAAAATGAAGAAACCTTAAGAATCATGTGGGACTCTATCAAGAGAAATAACCTACGAGTGATTGGAGTACCAGAATAGGGAGGGATAACAGAAAATACGGAGAATTGTTGAACATTTGTTAGCAGAAAACTTCCCTGATATCATGAAAGATGAGCAGATATCTATCCAAGATGCTCATTGAACTCCACATAAGGTAGATGTTAAAAGAAAGTCACCAAGACATATTATAATCAAACTTGCCAAAACCAAAGATAAGGAGAGAATTTTAAGAGCAACTAGGGATAAATGAAAAGTCACCTACAAAGGAGAGTCAATAAGAATAAGTTCGGACTACTTGGCAGAAACCATGCAGGCAAGAAGACAATGGGATGGCTTATATAAAAATTGAAGGAAAAAAATTGCCAGCCAAAAATCATATCCAGCAAAACTGTCTCTCAAATACAAAGGTGATATTAGGACATTTCCAGATAAACACAAGTTTAGGGAATTCGTAAAAACCTACCAAAACTACAAGAAATACTAAAGGGAGTTCTTTGGTTAGAAAATCAATGAGATCAGGTATCAACCCAAGGAAACACTGGTGGCGTAGTGGGTAAGTGTTATGGCTGCTAACAAAGAGGTCGGCAGCTTGAATCCACCAAGCGCTCCTTGGAAACTCTCTCGGGCAATTCTGCTCTGTCCTATAGGGTCACTATGAACTGGAATCAACTCGACGGCAGTGGGTTTGTTTTTTTTGGTTATCGACACAAGACTGCAACACTGGGTACAGCAATCAGATGTTAACCCAGACAGGGAAATCACAAAAATAAATCAAGATTAAAAAAAAATGCTCAAAACAGGGAAAGAGCGATGTTATTATGTGAAAGAACACAACATTAAAACAATAAAGAGGGACTAAGAAATGGAAGAAATGTAGTCATAGATCTTCCATATGGAGAGGAGATAAGACGATACAAAGAAATAAAAGTTAGGTTTAAATTTAGAAAAATAGGGGTAAATAATAAGGTAACCACAAAGGAGACAAACTATCCAACACATCAAAATGAAATACAAGAAAAAAATGCAGACTCAGCAGAAACAAAATCAACAACGAATATGAGGAAAAGACAACATATAAAGATAATCTACTCAGCACAAAAAAATTAAGTGGGAAAAAGAAAATGGCAACAAAACACACACAAAAAAAATCAAAATGATAGCACTAAATTCATACCTATCCATAATTACGCTGAATGTAAAAGGACTAAATGCACCAACGAAGAGACAGAGAGTGGCAGAACGGATTAAAAAACATGATCCGTCTATGTGCTGCCTACGGGAGACACACCTTAGACTTAGAGACACAAACAAACTAAAACTCAAAGGATGGAAAAAAATATATCAAGCAAACAACAATCAAAAAGAAGAAAGAGTGGCAACATTAATTTCTGGCAAAATAGACTTTAAAGTTAAATCTATCATAAAGGATAAGGAGGGACACTATATAATGACTAAGTGGACAATATACCAAGAGGATATAACCATATTAAATATTTATGCACCCAATGACAGGGCTGCAAGATACAGAAAACAAACTCTTATCAGCATTGAAAAGTGAGATAGACAGCTCCACAATAATAGTAGGAGACTTCAACACACCGCTTTCAGTGAAGGACAGGACATCCAGAAAGAAGCTCAATAAAGACACAGAAGATCTAAATGCCACAATCAACCAACTTGACCTCGAAGACATACACAGAACACTCCACTCAACAGCAACCAAGTATGCTTTCTTTTCTAGTGCACATGGAACACTCCCTAGAATAGAACACATATCAGGTCACAAAGCAAGCCTTAGCAGAATCCAAAACACTGAAATATTACAAAGCAACTTCTCTGACCATAAGGCCATAAAAGTAGAAATCAATCACAGAAAAAGAAGGGAAAATAAATCAAACACTTGGAAACTGAACAATACCCTGCTCAGAAAAGACTGGATAATAGAAGACATTAAGGATGGAATAAAGAAATTCAGAGAATCCAATGAGAATGAAAACACTTCTCATCAGAACCTTTGGGACACAGAGAATGCGGTGCTCGAAGGTCAATTTATATCAATAAATGCACACATCCAAAAAGAAGAAAGGGCCCAAATCAAAGAATTATCCCTATAACTTGAATAAATAGAAAGAGACAACAAAAGAAACACTCAGGCACCAGAAGAAAACAAAAAATAAAAATTAGAGCAGAACTAAATGAAATAGAAAGCAGAAAAATAATTAAAAGAATTAACAAGACCAATAGCTGGTTCTTTGAAAAAATCAACAAAATTGATAAACCACTGGCCAAACTGACAAAAGAAAAACAAGAGAGGAAGCAAATAGCCCAAATAAAAAAAGAAATGGGCATTATTACAACAGACCCAACTGAAATTAAAAGAATCATATCAGATTACTATAAAAAATTGTACTCTAACAAATTTGAAAACCTAGAAGAAATGGATGAATTCCTAGAAACACACTACCTACCTAAATTAACACAAACAGAGGTAGAACAACTAAATAGACTCATAACAAAAGAAGAGATTGGAAAGGAAATCCAAAAACTCTCAACAAAAAAAAAAGCCCTGACCCAGACAGCTTCACTGCAGAGGGTTGCTAAGAGTCAGAATCGACTCAACGGCACTGGGAGATTTTTTATATCCCTCATGAACTTAGATGCAAAAATCCTCAACAAAATTCTAACCAATAGAATTCAACAACATATCAAAAAAAAAATTCACCATGACCAAGTGGGATTCATAGCAGCTATGCAGGGATGGTTCAACGTTAGAAAAACAATTAACGTAGTCCACCATATGAATAAAACAAAAGACAAGAATCACATGATTTTATCTATTAAGGCAGAAAAGGCATTTGACAAAGTTCAACATTTATTCATGATAAAAACTCTCAGCAAAATAGGAATAGAAGGAAAGTTCCTCAACATAATAAAGGGCATTTATACAATGCCAATAGCCAACATCATCCTAAATGGAGAGAGCCTTAAAGCATTCCCCTTGAGAATGGGAACCAGACAAGGACACCCTTTATCACCGCTCGTATTCAACACCATGCTGGAGGTCCTAGCCAGAGCAATTAGGCTAGATAAAGAAATAAAGGGCATCCGGATTGGCAAAGAAGAAGTAAAAGTATCTCTATTTGCAAATGACATGATCTTATACACAGAAAACCCTAAGGAATCCTCAAGGAAACTACCAAAACTAATAGAAGAGTTCAGTAGAGTACCACGATAGAAGATAAACATTCAAAAATCAGTTGGATTCCTCTACACCAACAAAAAGAACATCAAAGGGGAAATCACCAAACCAATACGATTTCCAGTAGCCCCCAAGAAGATAAAATACTTAGAAAAAATCTTACCAGAGATGTAAAAGATTTATACAAAGAAAACTACAAAACACTTCTGCAAGAAACAAAAAAAAGACCTACATAAGTGGAAAAACACAGCTTGCTGATGGATAGAAAGACTTAACATTGTAAAAATGCCTATTCTACCAAAAGTGATCCATAGATTAGATGCAATTCCAGTCCAAATTCCAATGACATTTTTTAATGAGTTGGAGAAACAAATCACCAACTTCATATGGAAGGGGAAGAACCCCAGGGTAAGTAAAGCATTACTGAAAAAGAAGAACAAAGTGGGAGGCCTCACTCTACTTGATTTTAGAACCTATTATACTGCCGCAGTAATCAGAACAGCCTGATACTGGTACAACAACAGATACATAGACCAATAGAACAGAATTGAGAATCCAGACATAAATCCATCCACATATGAGCAGTTGATATTTGACAAAGGCCCCAAATCTGTTAAATGGGGAAAAGACAGTCTTTTTAACAAATGGTGCTGGCGTAGCTGGATATCCATCTGCCAAAAAATGAAATAAGATCCATACCTCACACCACGCACAAAAACGAACTCAAAATGGATCAAAGACCTAAATATAAAATCTAAAACAATAAAGGTCATGGAAGAAAAAAATAGAGAAAACGCTAGGAGCCCTAATACATGGCATAAACAGTATACAAAACTACTAACAATGTGGAAGAAAAACTACATAAACGGCAGCTCCTAAAAATCAAACACCTATGCTCATCCAAAGGCTTCACCAAAAGAGTAAAAAGATTACCTACAGACTGGGAAACAGCTTTTAGCTATGACATTTCCGATCAGCACCTGATCTGTAAAATCTAAATGATACTGCAAAAACTCAACTACAAAAAGACAAATAACCCCATTAAAAAATGGACAAAAGATATGAACAGACACTTCACTGAAGAAGACATTCAGGTAGTTAACAGATACGTGAGGAAATGCTCATGATCATTAGCCATTAGAGAAATGCAAATCAAAACTACAGTGAGATTTCATCTCACTCCAACAAGGTTGACATTCATCCAAAAAACACAAAGTAATAAATGTTGGAGAGGTTGTGGAGAGACTGGAACACTTATACACTGCTGGTAGGAATATAAAATGGTACAACCACTTTGGAAATCAATTTGGCACTTCCTTAAAAAGCTAGAAATAGAACTACCATACGATCCAGCAATCCCACTCCTTTGAATATATCCTAGAGAAATAAGAGCCTTTACACAAACAGATACATGCACACCCATGTTCATTGCAGCACTGTTGACAATAGCAAAAAGTTGGAAGCAATCAAGGTGCCCATCAGTGGATGAATGGATAAATAAATTATGGCATATTCACACAATGGAATACTATGCATCGATAAAGAACAGTGAAGAATCTGTGAAACATTTCATAACATGGAGGAATCTGGAAGACATTATGCTGAATGAAATTAGTCAGTTGTAAAGGGACAAATATTGTATAAGAATATTATTATAAGAACTCGAGAAATAGTTTAAACAGGGAAGAAATATTCTTTGACGGTTATGAGCGGGGGGGTGGGAGGGGGTATTCACTAATAGATAGTAGATAAGAACTACTTTAGGTGAAGGGAAAGACAACACACAATACAGGCAAGGTCAGCACAACTGGACTAATCCAAAAGCAAAGAAGTTTCCTGAATAAGCTGAATGCTTCGAAGGCCAGCATAGCAGGCGCAGGGGTTTGGGGACCATGGTTCCAGGGGACATTTAAGTCAATTGGCATAATAAAATGTTAAGTAAACATTCTGCATCTCACTTTGGAGAGCAGCATCTGGGATCTTAAATACTAGCAAGCAGCAATCTAAGATGCATCAATTGGTCTCAACCCACCTGGACCAAAGGAGAATGAAGAACACCAAGGATACAAGGTAACTATGAGCCCAAGAGACAGAACGGGCCACATAAACCAGAGACTACATCATCCTGAGACCAGAAGAACTAGATGTTGCCCGGCTACAACCAATGACTCCCCTGACAGAGAACACAACAGAGAACCCCTGAGGGAGCATGAGAGCAGGGCGGTGCAGACCCGAAATTCTCATAAAAAGACCAGACGTAATGGTCTGACTGAGACTAAAAAGACCCCAGTGGTCATGGCCCCCAGACCTTCTGTTAGCCTAAGACAGGAACCATTCCCAAAGCCAACTCTTCAGAAAGGGATTGGACTAGACAATGGGATATAAAAAGATGCTGGTGAAGAATGAGCTTCCTGGATCAAGTAGGCACTTAAGACTATGTTGGCATCTCCTATCTGGAGGGGAGATGAGAGGATATAGGGGGTTAGAAGCTGGCAGAATAGACACAAAAAGAGAGTGAGGAGGGAAGAAGTGGGCTGTCTTATTGGGGGAGAGCAATTAGGAGTATATAGTAAAAAAAAAAAAAAAAATTTTTTTTTATAGTAAGGTGTATGTAAATTTTTGTGTGACTGACTTGATCTGTAAACTTTCACTTGAAGCACAATAAAAATTTTTAAGAAAAAGAATTGAAGCAAAAAGCAGATAAAAATGAGGAAAAATACACAAATTTATGGAAAAGGCAGACAAATTCATGGAAAATGCATACAAAAAAATGGAAGAATTCAGGAAAATAATACAGGAACAAAATTCCAAAATAAATTCACAGCTAGAAATCATACAAAAACAACAACGAGAAATCCAAAAGATAAAAAACAAGATTTCAGAAATGGACAGTGTCATAGAATGGCTGAGGAGCAGGTTTCAAATGATGGAAGACAAGATCAGCAGAATTGAAGACAAACACTTGGACTCAACCCTGTTTGAGGAAAAATCAGAAAAAAGAGAAAGAAAAATGAAGAAACCCTGAGAATTATGAGGGATACAATCAAAAGCAAAAATCTGCGAGTGATCAGAGTTCCAGAACAGGGCGACAAAATGGAAAACACAGAGAGGATCATTGAAGAATTGCTGACAGTTAACTTCCCTAATATCATGAAAGATGAAAAGATGACCATCCAAGAAGCTCAACGAACTCCATATAGGATAGACCCCAAAAGAAAATCACCAAGACATCATAATCACACTCGCTAAAACCAAAGATGAAGAAAAAATCCTGAGAGCAGCTCTAGAAAAACCAAAAGTCACATACAGAAGAGAAACAGTAAGACTAAAAAAAAAAAAAAAAAAAAAGACTCTGATTATTCCGCAGAAACCACACAGGCAAGAAGACGATGGAATGACATATATAAAACCTTGAAAGAAAAAAATTGCCAACCAAGAATAATACATCCTGCAAAACTTTGGTTCAAACATTATAGTGAAATTAGGACATTTCAGATAAGCAGAAATTAAGGGAATACATAAAAGCCAAACCAAACTTATAAGAATTATTAAAGGGAGTCCTTCAGTCTGAGAACAAACAACTTCAGACCACAGCCTGAATCTAGAGTACAAGATTGTACCAGACAGATATCAACCTAGGAAGTGAACTCTGAAGGATTATCCAAAACCAAAAGAATTACAACAGGGAACTAGGGAGGTTAATTGGTAAATGACAACAACATCAGAACAATAAAAGAGGGAATAAATGGTGTCGGTATAGAACTTTCTAATGGAGAGGAAAGCAAGGTGATACCAAGTAATAATAGACTGGTTCAAACCTAGGAAGATACGGGTAAATTTCAAGATAGCCAGAAAGAAATTTAACAAACCTACTCATCAAAAGAAAGAAGAAAAACATAAAGTCTCAATAAAAACAAAATCCACAAAACAAAAGAGATGAAAAAGAAACCCACAAACAAAAGGAACTCAGCACAGGAGAGTAAGAGAAGCAAAGAAAATGTCAGCACCACACACACACAAAAAAAAAGCACTACAAAATGACAGCAATAAACTCAAACCTATCAATAATTACACTGAATATAAGTGGTCTAAATGTACCCATAAAGAGACAGACAGTGACAGAAAGGATAAAAAAAACAGGAACAGAATCCATCAATATGCTGCCTACAAGAAACACACCTTAGAAACAAACATGCAAATTTATTAAAAATCAAAGGATGGAAAAAAATACATCAAGCAAATAACTTCCAAAAAAGAGCAGGAGTGGCAATACTAATCTCAGATAAAATAGACTTTTAAAACAAAATCCACCATAAAAGACAAAGAAGGGCACTATATAATGATTAAACGGATGATCTATCAGAAGACTTAACCATAATAAACATCTACACACCCAATGATAGGGCTCCGAAATACATAAAACAAACTTTAACAGCAATGAAAAGAGAAATTGACAGTTCCACAATAATAGTAGGAGTCTTCAACACACCACTCTCTGTAAAGGACAGAACATATAGAAAGAAACTCAACAAAGATACAGAAGAGTTAAAGGGCACAATCAGCCAACTTGACCTCATAGACATATATAGAACACCCCACCCAAAAGCTGCAAAGTACACATTCTTTTCCAACAAACATGGAACATTCTCCAGAATAGACCACATCAAAGACCTAATATAAAGCCAAAAACTGAAGTTCATAGAAGAAAAAAATGGGATCAATGCTACAGACTATAATATGTGGTATTAACAGGATACAAACCACAACCAACAACACACAAACTCCAGAAGATAAGCTAGATAACTGGGATCTTTTAAAAATTAAACACTTATGCTCATCAAAAGACTTCACTAAAAGAGTAAAAAAGAGAACCTACAGACTGGGAAAAAATTTTTTGGCTATTACAAATCAGACAAAGTTCTAATCTCTAAAATCTACAAGAAAATCCAACACCTCTACAATAAAAACACAAAGAATCCAACTAAAAAATGGGCAAAGAAAATGAACAGACACTTAACCAAAGAAGACATTCAAGGGGCCAACAGACACACAAGGAAATGCTCGTGATTGCTAGCCATTAGAGAAATGCAAATCAAAACCACAATGAGACACCAACTCACCCCAGCATCACTGGCACAAATCAAAAAAACAGGAAATAACAAATCTTGGAGAGGCTGTGGGGAGATCAGAACTCTTATGCACTGCTGGTGGGAATGCCAAATGATACAACCATTTTGGAAAATAATATGGCACTTCCTTAGAAAGCTAAAAATAGAAATACCATATGATCCGGCAATCCCACTCCTAGGAATATATCCTAGAGAAATAAGAGTCATCACACAAGTAGACATATGCGCACCCATGTTCATTGCAGCACTGTTCACAATACCAAAAAGATGGAAACAACCTAGATGTCCATCAACAGATGAATGGATAAACAAACCATGGTACATACACACAATGGAGTACTACGCAACCATAAAGAACAAAGATAAATCTGGAAGCATCTCATAACATGGATGAACCTGGAGGACATTATGCTGAGTGAAATAAGTCAATCACAATAGGACAAATGTTGTATGAGACCACTACTATAAAAACTCATGAAAAGGTTTACACACAGAAAGAAACAATTTTTGATGGTTACAAGGGAGGGGATGGTGGGAATGGAAAAGCACTAAATACACAATATATAAGCGGTAACTTTGGTGAAAGGCGAGATAGTACACGATACTGGGGAAGCCAGAACAACTTGTACAAGGCAAGGTCAAAGAAGCTCCATAGACACATCCAAACTCCCTGAGGGACCAAATTGCCAGGCTGAGGGCGGTGGGGACCATGGTCTCAGGTAACATCTAGTTCAATCGGCATAACATAGTATATAAAGAAAATGTTCCACATTCTACTGTGGTGAGTAGCGTCTGGGGACTTAAAAGCCTGTGAGCAGCCACTGGATGCTCCACTGGTCTCACCCCTTCGGGAGCTAGGAAGAATGAAGAAAACTAAAGATACAAGGGAAACATTAGTCCAAGGGACTAACGGACCACATCTACCGCAGCTTCTACCAGACTGAGTCCAATAAAACTAGATGGTGCCTGACTACCACCACTGGCTGCTCTGACAGAGATCACAACAGGGGGTCCCAGACAGAGCTGGAGAAAAATGTAGAACAAAATTCTAACTCAAAAAGAAAGACCAGACTTGCTGGCCTGACAGAGACTGGAGAAACCCTGAAAGTATGGCCCCGGACACCCTTTCAGTAATGAAGTCATTCCTGAGGTTCACCCTTCAGCCAAAGATTGGACAATCCCATAAAGCAAAATGAGACTAAAGGTGCACACAGCCCTGGGGCAAGGACTAGAAGGCAGGAAGGGACAGGAAAGGTGACAATAGGGAACCCAAGGTTGAGAAAGGAGAGTGTTGACAAGTCGTGGGGTTGTTAACCTATGTCATAAAATAATATATGTACTAGCTGTTTAATGAGAAACTAGTTTGTTCTGTAAACCTTCATCTAAAGTACAATAAAAAAAAGAGAGATAGAAAAGATATATAGACGGCAACTAAGCACATGAAAATATGCTGAAAAAAATTAGTCATTAGGGAAATGAGAATTAAAACCACAATGAAAAAAAAAAAAAAGACCACCATAAAAAGAAAATCCAGAAAATGCAAACTAATCCATAGAGACAGAAAGTAAATTAGCATTTGTGTGGAAAGAAGGCAGGAAGGGGTTGGAGGGAGAGATTACTAAGAGGCAAGAAAAAACTTTGGAGATGACAGATATGCCCATTATCCTGACTGCAGTGATCATTTCACAGGTGTTTTTTTTTTTTTTACATAGGTCAAAACTCAACAAAATATATACTTAAATTTATGATTTATTGTATGCCTATTGTACCTCAATAAAGCTGTTTTTAAAATCTAAAAAAAGAAGACCACAGGTATAATAAAGCACCAAGTAAATCTAACTGCAACCCCTAAGAGTAATAGAGTTGGCATTCAAAATTCCATACAGCCACCAAACTGTGAAAGTGACAGAAATTGTTGGGGCTATTTACATGTGATACTAAGTGCAACTCATAGCAACTGCCCCATAGAGTTTCCAAGGAGCACCTAGCGGATTCAAACTGCTGACCCTTTGGTTAGCAGCCGTAGCACTTAACCACTATGCCACCAGGGCTTCCTTTTTGTTTGTTTGTTTGTACTAAGTGCAACACAGCCTTCAGCTGGGAGTAATGTTGGTAGAGGCCAGAAAAAGGGCAGTATAACTCCAGAAATTCTGTATCACTATCACAGGTTCTTAACCTAAGGTCCAAGAAACTTAAAGGGTCCATGGATAGTCTTTGAATTCTCTGAAATAGCATGAAAAATAAAATACGTGTACGCACACACACCTACCTGACCCCCTTATAGTTTTTATCAGATTCTTAAAGAGGTAAGTGATACCTCCTAAAACATTAGGAACAGTTATAGAAAGTTGATTTTAGAGACAGAAATAAATTAGAAACAATCATCAGGATGGAGAAGTCATATTAAAATATAACTGGAGCTTGAAATAGTAAGTTCGATCTGTTTCTTTTGAGTAAATATGAAATGAAATTAATAAGAAACATTAAAGCAACCTCTAGGGTTATAAGCAGTAGGAAGACTCCATCAAAGATTGGGTCACACAAATAATTGGTCTGACAATTTTGGTTGGATTGACCAGTAGGCAGCGGTCAATTGAGTCAAAACATGCAAACTGGTTAATTTTTTATTACTCTAACCCCAACCCTAATTAAATCGTAGTAAAATAAATAAATAAAAATAAAATAAAATCCTTGTTTGTAGCAAAACCCAGAATTGTTCAAAACACCTAGCGACAACTCTGGAAAACAATGGTCATTCTAAATCCCAAATATTTGAAGCTGTTTTTAAAAATCTAGAAAATCTAAGTACTTATCCAGTACATGTATAGGATAAATTCTTCATAAATTTAGAAAAGGGGATTATGATTAAAGCTTATTTTTCTCAGGATAGATAGTGAAATCAAAGTTTAAAATGCTTCTACAGAAGGGACTGATGCAAGATTAATAACACATAGAAGCAATACAGAAATTTTGAAATGTAAATTTGATGAGCAAAAAATGGCATATTGTGGTAAGTGGGCGCAACAAGGGAGAACGGGCGGAGGAGGGTCTTTTGCTCAGAGACAGAATAGAAAGAAACACTGATTGGGTTTCCTGGGTTTTCCTTTTTTAAAAAAATGCAAAGTTTTATTTGGACATGGGCAACTGCTGAAAAGTTAGGAAAGAGTGAGGGGAAAGAAGATTTGTTCACCAAAACAAGTCAGGTTCATTTGTAGCATTCCCATTAGAGTCTTTCTCTTAAAAGAAAAAAAAGAAAAAAGTTTAACACATCACTTGGATACGTGTTTTGCTATCCAGTTCCCTGCACTTTCGATTTTCTTCCCATCCCCTTTGCCCCCGTTCTTACTGTTAGAGTCTCCTTTTAAAAATCCATCCCAATTTTCTTCTAATATTTGTGTATAATTTTTCCTCCTTTTAACTAAGCCCTTTTTGAAATGCCTCCCTTTGTGTGCCTCCAGGCGGGGGGCAGGGTCTTTGCTCTCCTCCGTGGCCCAGTTTACGGGGGCTGGGCTGCACGAGGAGCTCTCAGGAAAATTGTGCAAATTGCACCCGGGCTTCCGTTGGAAGAGCCACTCATCCCGGCGACCCCGTGCTGTGCCCGAGTGCATCAAGGCCATGTCAACCCCTTGATGCTGCCTCACGCTGTGATCTTCCTTTGCACTGTGTCATATGTCAGAATGGGTTTTCCCACAATGCATTCTTTAGTTCAGTGTCAGGGAAAAAGAACAAATAATGTGCTCCTGTGGCAGCCAAACATGCTACCTGCAAGGTTGGGGAGCAGAACACATTTTCCTCCTCCTTGTGAATCCCCTCAGCTGAAGCTGTCTTTTCCTTCGCATTATCCTCACCTTCCCTGCCCCTCCCCTCCCCTGACTTCAGCTCCTCAGCAAAACTGCTTTCTGCAGGTTGAAGCGTTCATCCAACAGGAAATTTTGGAACTCTAGACCATCGTTATTGGTTTATTGATCAATTTGTGCAAAATATAATTGCATAAGAAACAGCAATATAACATGTTCTGCGTTGTCTCTACAGAGCTTAGTCGTGAAAATGTGCGGAGGGCAGAAGATTTCATAGGAATGAACCACCCAGAAATCAGTTCTAAACATTTGCAATTGTCTGTTTTAATTACCAGTTCATCATAATTTTACCTTTTTAAAAATAATCATGGAGAATATCTCATTTGCTATTTAAAATAACTAAAAGCAGTTTTGCTGCCCTTCATCTGTCTCTCTGAGAAAGGAAAGGAGCCTGAAGATTTTATTTCCGCCCTGACTGCACACAATCTGGTTTACACACGCCACATATTGTAGCATACACAGTGCTTAGAGTTATTTAGGAAAACTTCTGAGACCCATACCTACCTGACAGAAAGAAGACTAACAAGAGCTAAATCCTTAGAGAAGCTGAAACGGTCAATGAAAAATCAGAATTTCTGCCTATCCCTGGAGTGTCCAGAGCTTATTATGAAGTAAAAAAGATCAGATCACATTAATAGTCACATGCTAAGAGGCAGCTCCTCTGCACCCCTGCTAAGCAACATCAACACCATCAGGGATTTTGTTAGAAATGATAGATCTCAAGCTCCTTCCAAGAGCTGCCCATTCAGAATCTGCATTTTAACAAGATCCCTAGATGATCTGTTTACACGCTGAAGTTTAAGAAGCGCTGTACCACATTGTGGTGCTGCTGCTCAGACTTCTGAAGAGACTTAACCTGAGCCAAATACATCCAAAACTTCGGCCCTGAGAAGAGAAAAAAACATCTTTTCCAGGCGTGGGCACAAAACTACAAATAGATTGTCTACATCGACAGAAGAAGAGAGAGCGAAATAGATGCGACTTACTAGGCGGAAATATGTATTTTCTATTTATAGAGAAATGCATATGAATTATAATTTTATATATATTAATGTACATCAAAACAGCAGTGAAATAGAAACAGATCCTGGATTGCTGTAATACTAAATGGAGGATGGAGAGCCCAGATGAAGGTTAAAGCAAAACAATTCGAATTGGTAGGTTGTGCTGACAGTATAATTCAGAAGGAGTTTACAATATGATCTTCTACAAAGAGTCGTTTAGATACTTACACTGCACATAGATTGAAAATTGTTGTTTTACAGTGAAATGAACTGCTGAATATGTGTGAGCCCAACTCTAAGTAGCTTGCTAGCTTTCTTTCCCTTCTTTCTCTGTCATCATTTTTGTTGTCAGAGTACGAATGGTTGATGCTATAGCATGTCTCCTCGTTCCAATGAAAATATTCCTTAAATGCCTTCATAGAGTTTATCCTCCACACGGCTCTCTTCCACCTCTGCCCTTGCAAATGCACACATACACACTTAATCAATTCTACTCTAGTTTGTAAAAAGACTAGTTCTTAGATAATTTTTAATATAACATTCCTGCTTGGTTATTGATACTTGCATTTTATGTTTGTTAACATGAAAATCTCATTTCACAACTGATAAACCTGAATTCAGTGAGTTCTTTAGAAGTGTTATATATAAATAATCACAAAGGAATATTCCCAACCATAGGAGGCCAGGTCTTGCTTTTCTACTCTTGAGGTTCTATTCATGACAATCATTAGGTAAATTCTACTGATTAGATTAATTTCTTATCATTTCACCTTGCTTATTTCCTTTTTTTCATTTATTGCCAAACACTCATTTTTCATTACTTCACTGCTACAATCATTTTCGGATTTTTCTTTTCTCCTAATTAAGAGAAATCTCTCTAGAGAAAAGGAACATGCTCCCATTGATCATATTACCAGAACAAAGTAACAGACGTTGTTTCTTCCAGTTTTATGTTCTCAACTCTAGAAACCAGGCTTTCTTCATAATGCAATACATTTGTTCACCCAATATTTCCTGAGCAACTACTGCATTCAAAGGACTGTGGTAGGTACTGCTGAAGGCCCGGAGATTTATCTGGCATGAACTCTTGTGTTGCTTAGTCTCAGTTAGGAGAGAAAAGACATGCATACAAACAAGGATTGAGAGAGTGCTCAGGAGAAAAGTCATGGCATGTTGAGCAGATGGGGAAGGATGGACTCTTAGATTCTCACAGATCTTTGTGTAGACGGCAGCATTTGAGAGCCTTCAAAGACCAATTGGATTTGAAAATCTGTCAGTCAAGTATCGGGACTGGCTAAGAGAACATCCCTAACAAAAACACTGAAGATAGAAAAATGTGGACCTTGTAAGAAAGGAGTTCAAACTGATAGACCACAGAGCGAGTGAAGGTCAGGAATGATCAATAAAACTGACAGATGGATTATTCATTTCTGTGGTGAACACTCCTGGAGCCTTTAGAGATGCTTCTCAAAGGAACGTAACCGGACACCCCAGACCTGCTTCCTGGAGCCAAGTTTCTCATAGCATGGTTTTTGGATCACCTAAACAGACTTAATCTCCTGGGGTACTTGTTAAAAGGCAGATTTCTGGGCCTTACCTTAGACTCAGCAGAGCCCTGGTAATGCAGTGGTTAAGAGCTCTGCTGCTGACTAAAAGGTTGTTGGCAGTTCAAATCCACCAGCTGCTCCTTGGAAACCTACGGGGCAGTTCTACTCTGCCCTATAGGGTCACTACGAGTCAGAATTCACTCGACGGCACCTAACAACAACCACCACCTTAGACTCACCTAATCAGGATCTGTTGGGGTGGGGAGGTAGAGCCCATGAATCCACGTTTTTTAACAACGAACATTCTAGGTGATCCTTACGTACACTAAAGTATAAGATCTCTGCCCCAATGTGATAATTTCACTGAAGTAGTTAGGAAATGGACATGGGTGAGATATTATATAAAATAAAATATTTAATTGACTAAAAAATCTACACAAGTTTTTAAAAAGAAATATAAGACTTCCAAAAGTTCATCTATGTGGTAAATAAACATTTGGTCTGTTCTATTTGGGTACATATGAGGAAAACTGCACCAAAAGCAAATAGAAGACTGAAGTATGCTGCTAATATGTTGAAACATGTACACAGTCTTTGGCATAAACTCTGCTTGTGTATATCTGTATAAACATCACCTTTACCTGTAATGACCAGCTTTGGCCTCCTCCCCACCTGGTTTGATGGCAGATCATAATAACGTCACTTGGCTATTTTGAAAAACAGCTACTAAATGTTGATGATACTTACAGCAGCAATATTTATGTGAGAATCCTAAAATACTTGGTAAAATGCTTTGAAGGTGCAAAGGCTGGCATGACCATAAATTCTGAGTAATGTTTCAGTTGGGCAGAGACATAAAGTTCAATGGCCTCTGCTTTTCTGCTCTGTTGTGTTCATTCTTCTGTACACTCACACAACACCTTCTTAATCCAACTAGACCAGGGACCCTTCCTAGCTGGTTAACTATGGAAATGAAGAATTGAAGAGTGTCATTGTTTCCTGAGTTTCATTTGCTTCTTGGTTGATCCTTATCTACAACAAAGAAATCAGTTCAATAGCCAGCCTGAAATCAGAATAACCAAAATATGATTCTAGGCTATTTATTTCACATTCTTGAGGATTAAAATTTAGACTTTTTTATCCACACAGAAGTAAAAACAGAAGGGTTATTGGAGTCTTCTAAACCATATCCATCACAAGATAAATGTAATGGAGACTGATAACAAAAATTCAAAAAACCCTCTTTGAAAAAAAATGTAAAAGCTTCTTAATTTCCTAAATAATATAGACAAAAGGACATACATGATTTATTGCCAAAAAGACAGAAGAGTAGTACAAAGATTTTCCCCAGAGGCAGTTAGTCCCTGACTTACAAACACATAATTAGCAATCACTCACAAGGGTAAATGACTGATATTGCCCAACTCCAATTCCCACCTCCCGCCAACACCCCAAACATGTACATGCCAGGTATGTAAGAAGAGCTCGTGGATGAACTTTTTCACTTGGAGTACCTCACTGTGCTTGGCAGAATATTACACAAAGCATGGACAAACTGGAACTGCAAGTTATTTCAATATTCTTGTATGCCACTCTAGGAGCCCTAGTGAGGCAGGGGTTAAAGTGCTTGGCTACTAACCAAAAATGTTGGAGGTTCGAACCCACCAGTCACCCCGTGGAAGAAAGATGGAGCAGTCTGCTTCTACAAAGATTTACAACCTTGGAAACCCTACGGGGCAGTTCTGCTCTGTCCTACAGGGTATCTATGAGTCAGAATCAACACGATGGCAGTGTTTTTTTGTTTGTTCGGTTGGTTGGTTTTTTGGTTTTGTATGCTACTCATCTCAGCCTGAGGGACTGGCTTTTCAATACCTTCAGCGTTATCAATGTTTATTATATTCCTGTCCAACATGCAAACAGCTTGAAAGTCGTCACTCCCATTCTCACAACTAGAAAAAAAAAAAGCTGAAATAAATGAAAATTAACAACCTTCTTACATCACTCAGAGAACTGAGGTAACAAGGCAAACCATCACCCTGAAAACTAGAGAGTCAGGCTGATATAGAGAATTGCAGCTTACCAAAAGCAGGATCTGCTGCCACTGGACCCAGCACTGGGTGAGGATACTTAAAGGGTAATGGAGTAATTGCTGGATACTTTGTGGACTGGAGCCCTGATGATGTAGTGGTTAAGAGCTCAGGCTGCTAACCAAAAGGTCAGCAGTTCGAATCCACCAGTGACTCCTTGGAAATCCTATGGGGCAGTTCTACTCTGTTCTATAGGGTTGCTATGAGTCAAAATCAACTTGACAGCACACAACAACAACAATGTGGGCTAGCTTGAGAGATAAAAAGCCCTGGAGGTCCAACCTTAGAGGGCCCACACACATATACATACACATACACACGCATACATACATTTACATTCACTTACGTATACATATATATCAAATATATGTATATATGATACCTGAAGATGTAGCTTTACATTTTCAGAAATATTTTTCTTTTTCGTGTAAGCGGTAGATGACAGACAGCCTGGAATCTCTTAGCTAATCTTTACCTCTTTGCCTGGTCAATCCAAGTTCAATACTTATATTTAATAATAATTCAGTATGAGAGAAAGAAAACACCTCTCTCCTCACTTTTGAGTTTAGAGTGGTAAAAGATAAAAAGTTATGACAATACCATTCTGGTTTCAAGAGATTCAGAATGCCTATTTATTTCTCTTTTGTGGAAGCGCACTTGAAAACTAAAACGTGAAACCTTAACCCAATGTAAGATTAAAAGCAGAGGGAGGTTTTCCTCATAACTACAAATGGTCTACACCAAGAGAACAAGTAATGAGGAGTTTCTGAAAATGATAAGATTGTAGCAATCCAAAGCACCGCAAGAAATTGGTAAATTCTAAAACAACCACACACCAGAAGGAGCCTTGGTGAAGCTCTAATTTTGCAAGCTCTCCAGCCTCAGCAAATGGAGGCAGCAAAAGTGGAGGCAGCAGGAATGCTTTTCCCCTCTCGGGAGCTGCTAGGCTTTGTAAATCATGAGATACAGGAGGTTAGTAGTGTGGCCTTCATTTAAGAAAGGATGAAATCGTTAAAGGACAATGGCCACGGGGCACAGGGCAGTTGAGATATCTGTAAACTCATTTCTGCCAGTGCTTTAAAGGTACGAAATCCTGTTGACGTTTTTTGAATGTGCATTTCTGTCTACTCCCCTGTCAGCATGTTATGAGCATTAACAAGGTCTGAAGAAGTGACCTTCACAGTTGACTGCCTTTGGAACAAGGTTTGAAACAAACTGATGTCAATTTAATGAACAGAACCTTCATAGTCCGGTAAGACTCTGGAGGCATCTAGATACCAATGGTCATCTATTGGCAATTAATTTCTTGACATCTATTGATCAGGATCCTATCCCAGTTTAAAATTTCTTAACTCCTTTTAAATAAAACTAAGTGCAAATAAAACCCTGATAATTAACTAGGTACTCAAATGCCTTCTGTGCTTGGTCAATCTATTGAGACCCACCCAAAAAATTTTTTGAAAGGTATTTTTTTTATTTTTAGCTGTATTCATGAAATAAATGGACCATTATACATTCTAAAAAAAACATGATATCATTGTTCAGATCAGATTTTTCTTCTACCTGCCAGCTGGCTAGGCAGCCTACCCTTTCCTACCCTGCCACAAGCGCTATGTCCTAGCCCCAAAGACCCACTATCCACTATTGCATATTGTACCTTCCTGACTTCTGATGTGGTCTCTCGGCTGTGTTCTCGCAATTGGCGCCTCTGATTCACCACACCCCAGCCCCTATCCCTAGCCTGGCCACTAGGTTCCCCCAACGCTGCCGCAGTCTCTTGCGGTTAAGCCTTCCATGCCTCTCAATGACAGAAAAACACATCTCTAGAAAAGTAAGTCACTGCTGTTTCACTCTTACTCACCATTATCTAATAACTGTTCCTGTAAAGTCTTCATTGCTAGTTATTTTCCAGATTTCAGTATTGCTATACTATTCCCTTTATTTTTTTTTTTCTTAAAGAGAATTTGCAAACAGCCCACCATTTTAAATATGAGAAAGTGTAAAGTGAGATTATTATACACAACTTCATGTCTTGATTTGGTTGTTTTCTCCTGATAGCATACTTTTTAAGTTTCTGACCTCTTCAGTTCACTTGGCGTTCATTGATCTACACATTCAACAAGCATTTATTCCTTTTATTTTCTTGATCTTTGCATTGTTAAATATCTTGTCAAGGGATTTGTGCTGTGATTTGATGAGTAGTAACTGACGCTTTCTAGTCTTCCAATATTTCAATTTAAGCATTTCCAAGCGGCTTTTATTTCCATCAATTTTCACACATTCTTGATACTTTATCTTTTCATGTATTCTAAATAATTAATTCTTCTTCCTTTCCATGTCCTATGTTTAAATAATTACTTTATTTGTTACATGTACCTTTCCTTTGCAAAAAAAAAAAAAATTATAGCTGTATAATTACGGTTTAATCGCTGCATCCATTCTGTTCAATGATCCCTGCATTAAGTGGAATTACATCTCGAGTTAACACTTTTATCAAGTGCTAGTTCTCAAAGAACAAGGTATGTGGTCTTGCTGAGTTTTTCCCACCACTTGCCTTTTCCAGAACAAAACATTCTTACAGAGTGAATGGTTTACAAAAATCTGATAGCAATTCCGTCTGATAGATGCAAACTCTGTATTTTATTCATGTTGCAGCCAAGAAAGAGCATGAAACTAAATCTATTTTCAAAATATAGAAATTGACTGTTTTTTAAGACACATTAAATGATTCATCTTTTAAGGTTCAACTTTGTAAGATGTATTTGAATTGAATTTTTAAAACAGTGACAACTCTTGCTCTTCCAATGATTTCTGTTTTCAGATATTTTACTCTGAAGAAACATCTTTGGAAATAAATAAAATTCATATCTAATTACTATGTCACCTTTGATTTTTATTTTGTTATGTCAAACTCTCTTGAGAAACTAGGGAGAGTATAAACCAATCAATAAATAGCATAACTTATTTATTAGTAATATTTATTTTTAAGCTCTTATGTGCTGGGTACTCTGCAAAAGGCTTTACACAGATCACCTTTTTTAATCTGCAGACAAAATGATGTTGGTCCTATTGTTATCCTCATTTTACAGATGAGCTAGCAGGTTTTTAAGAGGTTAAGTGGCTTCCCAAAGTCACACAATCATTGTGATTTTAGAATCACCAGTAAGTGACCTCATTCAACCCAAAAGGCTGATGAGGTCTGAAAACTTTTGAGTTATATGTTAAAATAGAATTTCCCAGAGTCATTATGGGAAAATCAGAATCTATTACCGTTAAAACCCTGAGAAATGGGAAACTCACATTGTATGTATATGTCAGCTTCCAACACCGGGGGCACGGTATGCTCAGAAGAGCTTTCATGTGTTCACACCACGGACGTGACAGATGAGAACTGGTCTCTACACAATCCATTGACACCACCTGGCTGCCAAATTATCATTTTTTATTATAATCAAAGGGTTATCTAATTATTAGATTGCAAGTAAGAAAGAACCACTATAATTTTGCAAGCTTCAACCAACACAATTTTGATTTGCTAAGTATTACAATTGCACTACTACAATTGACATACATATATATCTGTGCATGTGTGTGAGTGTGTGCACATGTGTGAGATATCATATAAAGAAAAGCACAATTTAAAATTTGCATATTTTTAAAGAACACAAACCATTTATATGGATTTATCACTAGATATGTATTTGTGTGCTTTACAGTGGCCTAAAAGTGAAATATTTTGGATAATCCTATATTTTGTTTAGGAAGTCAACATACACATCACAGGAATAATCTCTGCTCAAACAATTCTAAAGTAATAAACACCAAGTTGTAAATCTCAATTTAATGTCTGTCTTCAGATTCTAAAAGGCCTACAGGATTTTGTAGTGTCTCAGGCTTATGATACAGATTAATAGCATAATTTACTCAATGGGCCACAATGTTGCTAATTAATGAAAATTTCCAGGCAATAAGATGCTGATAACAGACATTTTATTATTTATACACACACACACGCACACACACACTGACACACACACTATGTACACAATACCTACAAATAAAATGAAGCAGTAGTTTAAGCTCCATTTCTCCAGCAAACTCTCAGTAAAATAATTCACGTTATTTGTAGCCCCGTTGCCCATAAAACTTTCAGCAGCTGAATAAATATCTGAGTCCTGCTCTGTCTTTGTTTCAATTTCCTTGCATACCTGTGAGCCCTTTCCAGTGCCCCTAGGTAGAACCAGGAGTCTAGTGCCTGCTGGTGTTAATAGGAGTTGAGTGCTTAATTTCCTGCACGCTGTGTATAAAAGCACCCTTATGCATCAGGCTTCAAAAGCATGATACGAAAAGGAATAAACACTGGTTTTATATGGAATCCTTCATATACAAATTATCCCAAAGAGCTTTACAAACAATGAATTCGACACTGATAATGCAGGGACTGTGTAAACAAATGTGTCAGCCATTGACTGCTCAGCAATAACTCACACTGAGGCCTCCTTGAAATGTCAAAAAGTATATATCTTCCCCAATATTCCTTCCCAAAACAGTGTCTGCATATGAGGCTTGCTGTCAGTCACAGATTGCCACTCACACTTAATATAAGGGAACTGAAAACTCCTTATTTAAAGGATTGATACAATAACTTGCACAGGAACTTCCCAAGGGGAAAATGTGGTGTGTCAAAGTTAAGTCAATTTAGTTGGGGCACTGGGAAAGGCCTCACAGGTATGCAAGGAAATTGAATCAGAGAAGGAAATCAAATACATGTCTGATTGCCTCCATCAACAATTGCCTCCACTGCTGTGAGATGAGAACTGGATGGTACCTGGCTACCATTACTGAACATTTTGAACAAAGATTCTGTAGAAGAATCCTGATCAAAAGGGGGAGAAATGTATGATAGACTTTCAAATTCTCAATGGAATCCAGACTTCCTGGAGCCATTGAGGCTGGGTGAACCTCCAAAACTACTGCCCAGAGATAATCTTTAAACTTTAAACCTTAAACCAAAACTATTCCCTGAAGTCTTCTTCGAACCAAAAAGTAACTAATTTTAATTAGTAAAGTACGTCTGTTTTGCCTCTGCTCTTTTAAAGAATTACTTATGTGAGATCAAATTGACAAAAGCAACTTGAAATGTTGGATGGGAAGCTTAGGGGGCAGTGAGTTTAAGACAATGGTTGTGGAACAATGTGGAAAAGCATAGTGAGAATGGTATGAATTTTCTTTTTCTCTTTTACATTGTTGTTGATTATGTATTTGCTGAGTCTTTGTTTTTCTTCTTTTTTATTTTGATATGTAGAATCGTTAGTTTCCTTTGTGTTTACCTTAATATTTACCTCTATTTTTCTAAGTTTAAATGAATCTTGACTTCCTCTCCTTATGAAAGTTCTGTGACATCATTTAGTGCATCTTTTTTGTTTTAATGTTGTCATCTTTACGTATCGACCTCTCGGTTTCCCTATTTTCAGTATTTTAGCTCTGATTTATTTTTGTGACTTCCCCAGGGTTGATATCTGGTTGTTCTGCTCTGTGTTCTAGCCTTGGGTTGTTATCCAATGTTATTGATTCTCTAACCAGAAGATTCCCTTTAGATTTCTTGTAATTTTGGTTTGGTTTTTACAAATTCCCTTCTGTTTATCTGGGAATGCCCTGATTTCACCATCATATTTGAGAGACAGTTTTGCTGTATATATAATTCTTGGCTGGCAATTTTTTTTTCCTTCAAGGCTTTATATATGTCATCCCATTGCCTTCTTGCCTGCCTGGTTTCTGCTGAGTAGAGTTTAGTCTTATTGACTCTTCTTTGTAGATGACTTTTTTTATTTTTATTTATTTGTTTTTTATCCCTAAAAAAAACCCAGTGCGGTCGAGTTGATTCCGACTCATAGCGACCCTATAGGACAGAGTAGAACTGCCCCATAGAGTTTCCAAGGAGTGCCTGGCGGATTCAAACTGCAATTTTTATCCCTAGCCACTCTTAAGATTCTCTCTTCATCTTTGGTTTTGGCAAGTTTGATTATACTACGTCCTGGTGACTTTCTTTTGGGATATACTCTGTGTGGAGTTCAATGAGCTTCTTGGATAGATATCAGTCTTGCCTTTCACGATATCAGGGAAGTTTTCTGCCAACAATTCTCTCTGTATTTTCTGTTACCTACACCCCGCCGCCACCACCACCCCTGTTCTGGTACTCCAGTCACTTGTAGGTTATTCTTCCTGATAGAGTCCCACATAATTCTTAGGGTTTCTTCTTCTTCTTTTAATTCTTTTATCTGATTTTTCCTCAAATAAATTTGTGTCAAATATTTTACGTTCAATCTCACTGATTCTGACTTCCTTTGCCTCAATTCTGCTCCTATAACTTTCCATTAAATTGTCTAGTTCTGAAATTTTATTGTTAACCTTTTGGATCTCTATTTGCTATCTATGGATTCTTGCAGCCTATTAAATTTGTCAGTATTCTCTTTTATAACCTTCTTAAGTTCCTCTGTTGCTTTGTCTATGTGTTCCTTGGCCTGGTATGCATTTTGCCTGATTTCCTTCCTGATCTCTTAAAGAGCTCTGTATATTAATCTTTTGAATTTACCTCTTGTAATTCTAAGACTTGATCTTCCTCTGGGGGTTTTCTTGGTTCTTTGTTTTGGTCACTTTCTGAAGCCATCATTGTCTGCCTCTTTATGTGATTTGATATTGACTGTTGTCTCCAAGCCATCGATAAGTTTTTGCATTTATTTATTTTATGTTTGCTTACTGTGTCCTAGCTTCTTGTTTTGTTTTATTTTGATATGTCCAAATAGGCTGGTCATGTGAGCTACTTTGATTACTGGCATCTTTGAAGCCCTCACATCCTGTCACCAGGTGGTTAGAGTTGTTACTAGGTATGGGAGCCCATGAATCCATTTACTTTTCTTGTGTAGATTCAGCTTAGGTGCCCAGGTCGTTGGTCATCAAGCATGTGGTGCAGGTTCTCACCTACAGTCCTAGATGGGGAGGGCTACATAGGAGCAATTGCGGTCAGCACAGGTATCTTGCTGCAGTAGGGGGTTATGTGCTGAGCAAGGTAAGGGGTTGATGCCTGCCCCTGAGTGCATGGATGGAAGGCATGTCCCTATTCCCTAGAGTGTGTAGGTGGGTGGGTTTTGCAGCCAGACTTTGGGCACCTGGTGCTGTTGGCTGTAAAGACTGGGAGACACCACTTATTCTCAGACCCCTGTTGTGAGTGGCTTGGTGGAGTGGGTGGAGGTACCAGGCCTCAGGCCCATGATGTGGGTAGTTAAGGACCCTGCTTAATGGGCAGAGCAGTATCAAATGTCATGGATCTGCCCCCCCCCCCCCGCTGTTGCAGTTGAAAATAGGCTTCAGGTATATACCCTGTTGTACTATGCTAATGAGGGCCTACACTGTTGAAATGGGCCCACACAGGTCTAGGCCAGGGTGAAAGGTATTCAAAGACTGTGAACCTCTAATGCCTGTGCCTAGGCAAAGGGGCTGTGCCTGCCCTGAGTTCTTGGCTTAGGGGATATGGCAGATTATTTTTTCCTGTTTGTTAATTTGTTCCCTCACCAAAGCCAGGAGAATGGCTCAGGACATGCGAGAAGACGAACTTCCAGCCCAGAGGGCTCAGCAATCGCTGAAGCTGGCCCAGAAATGGAGCTAAGCAGGGAGGGGGCAGGTGAATGGGAGAAAGACTCTTCCCGGATGGGGGAGGGCTTTTTTGATCTCATGTGGTAGGTTAGCGCTTGCACTTAACTTTTGCAGATTCAGCATCGCTTCTCCCTGGTTCCGGAGGCTTGTGCAAACTCTCCATTGCTCAGTTTCTCCCAGTGTCGAAAAAGCATCCTGAGAACTACAGCTTGCCTCAGCCAGCACACCAGCCAATCCAGCCCCCAGAGGGCTGGCCAGATCAGGTCTGGCAAACACTGGCTTCTTCTGAAGAGTGTTTCCCTTCCCCTGCTGCTCGGTCCAACTCCTCAACTTTGTCTCCGATGTTCAGGACTCCTAGATTGTCATATATGATCGATTCACTTGTTTTTTCAGGTCTTTGTTGTAAGAGGTACCACAGGAAGCATCCGACTACTCCACCTCCAGAATTGTAGCACAACTTGAAGAATGTAACCAATGTCACTGAATTATACATGTAGAAATTGTTGAAATGGTGTATCTTTGGCTGTATATGTCATTGTTGTTAGGTGCCATCGAGTCAATTTTCGACTCACAGCAATCCTATGTTACAGAGTAGAACTGTCCCATATGGTTTCCTAGGCTGTAATCTTTACAGAAGCAGATCGCTGGGTCTTTCTCCTATGGAGCTACTGGGTAGATTTGAACTGCCAGCCTTTCAGTTAGCAGCCCAGGGCTTAGCTGTTGTGGTAATTTCGCCAAATAAAAAAAAAAAAAAATTTTTTTTAAACCAGACTGCTTAGGTACAAATTCTTGCTCTGTCATTTACTATGATCTTTGACAAATGGCTTGGTCTTCACATGTCTCAGTTTCCTCTAATATAAAATGAGAATATCTATTTCTTGAGGTTGTTGCAAGCATATAAATTGCTTAGGACAGGGTTTAGTACATAGCAAGCATCCACTGCCATAATTGTAAATTAGGGTAGACCATCATCCACTATGTACTAGATATTTACCAGTTGTATTTTTTTTTATTGAGTTGACTCTGACTCGTGGTGATACCACGTGTGTCAAAGTAGAACTGTGATACATAAGGTTTTCAGTGGCTGATTTTTTGGAAGTAGATCACCAGGCGTTTCTTCCAAGGCACCTCTGAAAAACTTCAAACCTTTCAGTTAGCAGCAGACCTCGTTAGACATTTGTACTACCTACCCAGTACCCAGTGCTTGCTAACCAAAGGGTCAGCAGTTTGAATCCGCTAGGCGCTCCTTGAAAACTCCTTGCACTACCTAGAGACTGCATAAATAGACATAGTATCCCTAAAACAAAAATTGCCAGCCTCAGGGCTATGAATGGATGTGCCAAAGACGATATTGATTCCCTCGGTCCTCAGTGAGCCTGGGAAGGCCAGCAGTCACCTCCTGCTATGAGCAGCATCCCAACATACTGTACAAATATTATCATTTTTCTATGTGCCATGATGTAACAGACCAGGGAAGCACTGCCTTAAAACTTCCTAGAGAGATTATGACCCAAAAAAAGGAGGCCTTATTCTGCTGAACCTGAAACAGTAATAAGCAAAGACATGCTCACTCAATTTTCCACCACATTAAGGCCATTAACATCTGACCCAGGTTTCTGACAAATCTTCTCAGGGCAGAGCATCATAGTAGAAGAGAGAAGGCCTAGAGGATGCCAGAATTTCTTAAGCACTGACAAGTAAATTTTTGAAGCCCTGGGAACGCAGTGGTTAATAGCTATGGCTGCTAACCAAAAGGTCGGCAGTTTGGATACAAGTGGTTCCTGAACCAGGAATTATGATAAGTGTCTGATAGGAATGGAGGCTCACTGAGAGCATACTTCTCTATTCCCAGCATAACAGAATTCACCCTGAGTCAGGTTGTGATTCCCCGTGGGGAAACACCCATTATTCACTCTACTATGTTTGGTGAGTCTGGCTTTCCCACCCTCCAAACCTGTGAGCCAAATGGCACTTTTGCATTCATAGTGAGACCAAATCCTCTGAATCCTCAGAACTGTCAGGTCCCAAAATCATTCATGAAGGAGACAAATGTGTTTCTATAAAAACTGTGTCCATGTACCTGTAGGTTTCAAGACAGCACTATTAAAGTAGGTCTTGTATAATGAATTCAATAACTTTACCAGATTTGCAAGAGTCATCCTGACGCTGGATCAAAGCCAAATTCTGATTTCTTTCAGGTCTCCTTAAATTAGCCCTCCAGCAAGTCATCCCACAACAAAATAGGCGATTAACATAGTCCTTACTGTCTGAAGCCCACTATTCAAAAACCTCTTGAGCTAAAAGCAATCATAATGCTTAACTTTGTACAACACTTTACAATTTTAATATGCTATCTTTTTTTTTTTTGCATCTTAGAAAACAGAATGCAGCCAACAGTCTCCAATTCAAAGCCTCTCTTGTTGTTGTTGTTAGGTGACTTCAAGTCAGTTCTGACTCATAACAACCCTATATACAACAGAACGAGACACTGCCCAGTCTTGTGCCATCCTCACAATCGTTATTCTTCAGTCCATTGTTGCAGCCTCTGTGTCAATCCATCTCATTGAGAGTCCTTCTCTTTTTTACTGACCCTCTACTCTACCAAGCATTATGTCATTCTCCAGGGGCTGGTCCCTCCTGATCACATGTCCACAGTAGATGAGATGAATTCCCACCAACCTCGCTTCTAATGAGAATTCTGGCTGTACTTCTAAGACAGGTTTGTTTGTTCTTCTGGCAGTCTGCTGTAGAGTCAATATTCTTTGCCAACACAATAATTCAAAGGCATCAATTGTTCGGTCTTTCTTATTCACTGTCCAGGTTTCACATGCATATGAGGTATTTGAAAACACCATGTCTTGGTCAGGTACACCTTAGTCTTTAAAGTGACGTCTTTGCTTTTTAACACTTTAAAGTGATCTTTTGCAGGAGATTTGTTCAACCCAATGCATCATTTGATTTCTTGACTGCTGCTTCCATGGGCCTTGATTGTGGATTCAAGTAAAATGAAATCCTTGTCAACTTCAATCATTTCTCCATTTATCATGATGTTGCTTACTGGTCCAGTTGTGAGGATTTTTGTTTTCTTTATGATAAGGTGTAATTCATACTGAAGGCTGTGGTCTTCAATCTTCATCGGTAAGTGCTTCAAGTCCTCTTCACTTTCAGCAAGCAAGGTTATATCATCTGCATAACACAGGTCGTTAATGAGTCTTCCTCCAATCCTGATGCCAAGTTCTTCTTCATGTAGTCCAGCTTCTCAGATTATTTGCTCAGCATACAGATTGAATAAGTATGGTGAAAAGATACAACCTTGCTGCACACTTGTCTTGACTTTCAACCACACAATATCCCCTTGTTCTGTTCAAACTACTTCCTCTTGGTCTATGCACAGGTTCCTAATGAGCACAATTAAGTGTTCTGAAATTCCCATTCTTTGAAATGTTATCCATAATTTGTTATGATCCACACAGTCAAATGCCTTTGCATGGTCAATATTATACAGGTAAACACCTTTCTGGTATTCTTTGCTTTCAGCCATCAGCAATGATATCCTCTTCTGAATCTGGCTTGAGTTTCTGGCATTTCCCCGTCGATGTACTGCTGCAAACACCCCTCCTAGTGCCATTCATTTGTCCTAGTCATAGTTATAGTGGGACTTAATTTGACGGGGGCCCCTGGGTAGCACAAATGGTTAATGCACTGCCAACTGAAAGGTTAGAAATTCAGGTCCACCCAGAGTGCCTCAAAAGAAAGGTCTGGTGATCTACTTTTGAACAATCAGTCGTTGAAAACCCTATGGATCCCCTCTGACACACACGAGGTTTGGTATGAGTCGGAGGTGACCCCACAGCAGCTGGTACTGGAACACAGGGCTGATGTTTGGCTCCTTGCTGGAGTCTAAACACCAAAAGGGATTTTTCCTTGTATTATAGATGATCAATAATAACAGAAAAATTTATCATTCCCTGAGCTCTTACTTTATGACAAGAAAATGCCTCTGAGGAGTTCTCACTCCTTTAAAGGACAAGGGAATTCACATTTTCTTGATAATGCTCCTTGAAACTTCCTTGAGATGTCTTATTCATCTCTGAATCCCTGTTGACACATGGTAGGTATTGAATAAGCTTTCTATGAATTAATTATTTAGTTAGTATAATTTTCTATGCTGAGCTCTTTGAAAATTGATGTCCCAGCGATACATGCGTTGATAGCTCCCACTTAGAATCACTGAGATTTTCAGTCAAAGTGTAAACCTTCACATCAGCTGAGGTGTTCCTTTACACACAATTCAAACCTTTTCTTGTTGGTTGTGTTAATTTTCAATTTAGTACCAATAACTCATATAGCTCATCAGCTCAAAGATTTTAACATGTATGAAAAGATGTATTTTAAATTTTGAGTTGCCCATCAATTTTCATACGGTGCATTCTTGTAACATTGAATAATTTACCCAAAGCTGCCGCAGTTAATGCACCCGATCAGAAAAGTGAATGTATTTTATGATTTTATCATCCAGTGCTTTTATATTAGAATTCTCAATCAACTTCACCTTAAAATTTTGTCTAATACTTTTCGTTTTCAACCTTTGTGTTTTCAGGGAAGTGAGTTTTTAAATAATCATTTTAATAACTTAATGGGCTTGATATTTTATGTCTGAGCGAAATTTAGTTACCAACTTCACACAAGCACACTTAATGCTTAGTAATGCTGTATTGCCATGGACAAATCAGAGAGCTTTAATTTATCTGCTTTAATTTATCTCTTTTGGTGTTTTAAAATCTGATTTTTCCCTTGACTTTTTAAGTTACTTTTTATACACTTGTTGCACAAAGCCGTTCTAATATCTTTTAAATTTACATGGTACTGTCATTTGCATGAATGTAATATTATTGTCAGATCATGACTGAAGGCCAAATTAATTTCACCAATATTTACAATGGAGTACTTACCATCATTTGGAAGATTTTTATAATTTCAATGAAAACATTTTCATTGCCATTTTTATAGGGTAAAAAATGACCTAATGTTAGAATTTCATATGGCTCAACCTAGTACAAGCATGCACGCTAGCCTTAAATTACAGCAACTGAATTTTCAAAATTCAAAAAGTACGTTTTCCAGGAGGCTGTGTGCTATAGCAGAAAGTATCAATTGAGGAGTTTATCAAATATGCTTTTGAATGTCAGCTCTGTTACATACTAGCTTGTGACCTTGAAAAAATTCTTAACTTCTCTCAACCTTGAATTTCCTCACCTATCAAATACTAATTGCTACCTGGAAAGTTAAAAAAAAAAGGTTATTATATATTAAATAAGAAAGCACATATAAAGCACCAGCCTACTGCCTGGCACCAAGGAGATACTCAACAAATTTAGTCTTTTTCTTCCTTTCTTCTTCTCCTAAATGGCAATCTAATTGTCTCTGAAAACTGTAGTCTGAAGGGCAATTGACAAATTGATCAAATAATCATCACTAATTTTCAGTATGAATCACAGGGGTGTGTGTGTGTGCGCATGTGTGTGTTTTGTGTGTACAGTGACTGATGAACTACATAACACACTATAACTCGTTTTCTCTTTCTGGCAAGAGCTGATCTTATTAAATGCTTTCCATTTATTTTTATCTCAAGTGTAAATTCAGGGAAATTTTCATTTTTGTTGCATAAAGACTGTTTTAGGAATTATTAATCATTTAGCAAATTCATTAGACCACGTCAGGATTACTAACCCAGTGCTTTTAAAAGATATCGGCTACCTGAATTTTACTACTGTGACATGACATGATTATCAAAGGAAACCAGAGATTTTTTTTTTTTTTTTTTCCTTTCAAAGATAATTTTCTTATTGTTCCTTTTAGGAAACTAATGGGCAGCAAGTTTCAGGAGCTTCTCAATGACAATTTTTCTTTCCTTAAGATATCTACTAAGAATTTATATCACACCCACTTGTGATTTGAAAATCTGACTCTAGAAAAAAAATGGTATTTTAAATTATTTCTTCTTTTCCAAAATTACTTTCAAAGAAGGCACAATGAAAATAGCAGCAATTTTTAACATACCAGTGTTCACAGGGCCAAACACTTTGTAGCTTTGCGTTCTTTTTTTTTTAATTATATATATATATATATATATATATATATATGTATATATCCTATCCAGTTTCATTTCTGAGTTTTTCTGAAACCTAATCAATCCTGTCCAGTTTCATTTCTGAGTTTTACTGAAACCTAACCAAGTTTCTGGTGCAGTATTCAGTGCTTTTTGTAGTCCATGTTTTGTTCTTTAATCTCCTGCTTTAGTCCCCCAGAGTGTAAGTGGAGGTAGTAACTAAACCATCTGCAGTGCCTGCCTTTAAAAGGATGGGAAGCTAGAGGCAGTTAAAACCTAAGGAAAAAAATATTCAAAGGATTTAGCCCTTAGTTGACCAAATTTTAAATTCTAGTTATGTAGGAAAGAAGAACCAAAAACCAAAACCAAACTCATTGGTGATGAGTCGATTCTGACTCATAGCAACCCTACAGGACAGAGTAGATCTCCCCCCATAGAGTTTCTAAGGAGTGCCTGGAGGATTCGAACTGCTAACCTTTTAGTTAGCAACCATAGCACTTAACCACTACACCACCAGGGTTTCCAGGGACTGCCTTATTATAGGCATTATATTTAAACTATCTGGTGTTGATACTCCTTATTTATGAAAAAGATGACTGTTACTTCATTTATCCCAAGATGTATTCAAGAACAACATCCAAGATAATCTTTATAATAAGGCATAGAATTATGCCGCCTCGGTGCCAAAAACTTTATTGGCCTCCATTGCACCTAAATAAAACTTACATTCCTTTCTTTGGGTTGGTGGACAGTTGGCTGACAGACATATAAATTTTCTCCCTATTTGGAGGCAGATCCCCACTGTCTGAGTCTTCCTGAAGCCAAGGGTCTAAGCATTCCCTCTCCACCTCCTGGCACCTAGAGCATGTACCTGTGACCTACGTTTGGCTAACTGGAACCCCACATAAGAATCCGAATCCTGAGAGTAGGCCACAAATGGATAGTTGAGGAAATTCTTCTTTGTCGGCATTAATTGACAGCATGAACTCTCCAGTGGAGGCATAAATACTAACAGTATCCCGAAGAGATAGTTTCTCCTCTTATCCTTCCGTGGTTCCTGCCTATTCTCCAGGTTTCCTAAATTTACAAGCCTATTTCCCCAGGTTTCCCATGAATTATGGATGCTAGCCACTAAAAAAAAAAAAAATTTCTTTCTGCTTAGGATAGCCATAGTTGCTTCTGTTGTTTGCAACCAAGAATCTGACTGATATGTGGCCTATGAACCCTCATTTTTGCCAAAATTTCCCCCATATTGACTGCATCCTAACTCATCAGTCTTTCACTTCCACGAGCAGCTTAACCTTTTCCTTTCTCTTCACCAGTTTTCTCTGCCCAGACTTCTTTTCCTTCTTCTATTTGCATGCATAGTGCCTTTTCTTCTTTTGGGTCTTAGTTCAAATGTCACCAATTCAGAGAGACCTCCCATGTGCTAGAGATGATCCTATGCCCATGTTGTGTTCTTCTTTTCCTCTTCCTTAGCATGCGTGTTGGTGTTGTTGTTTACTGTCGCTTCATTAGCAGGCAGATTAGTTCATTATTTGGCAATCCTTAATTACTGGGGTGCACAGAAACAATAAAGCACATATTGTTTAGAAAATAAATGAAGAAAAGGCTAAGATTTGGTGGCACAGTGGTAAAGTGCTTGGCTATGAACTGAAAGGTCAGTGGTTCGAACCCACTAGCTGCTCTTTGGGAGAAAGATGTGGCAGTCTGTTTCCATAAAGATTACAGCCTTGGAAATCCTATGGTACAGTTCTGCTCTTTCCTACAGGGTCGTTATGACTCAGAATTCACTTAAAGTCAATGGATTTTTTTTTTTTACCATAATCATTTAAACTATCACATGTTTCATGCAAAGAGTATGCATTACTTTGAACATGAAGTTTAACTGTAACAAAGGTGTAAATATCACACTTTGTGTAGGTTTTTTTACCACAAGTTGGCAGGCATAATCCTCAAGTCATAAGATAAATTATCTGAAGAGTCAGGCTTGAACAAAAGGGGACCAGGGAACCTAGAGATATTTGAAATTCTAAAATTCAGAATGTACACTGTAATCTGAATGTTATAAACTTTATGCCAAAGAGCATCCTCTTGATACTTACTTTTAATGCCAATAAAACATAAGACTGATGTCTGAAATATCTTTTGCTTCTATACTTAAATAATCTTAAAAGAACTTCTGCTGGTTTTTTGTTAAAGCAATAGTATTGTAAGAGTCTCATATTTTCCCTATGCTTGAGTACATTAAAATGAATATTTTCCTACTATAAATTGGGAATCCTGAGACTTGGGGGGCACTGAATTAATCTGTGCTGAAGAAGCAAGTAAAGATGACAGCAGAAATTGAATGATCCCCTTGACTTCCTTGAGACCCCTATGTCGCGGATATCTATCATAAATATGATATGTATATATACTGTGGGACTTTAACGCAGAGACTTCTAAGACAGGCACAATAGCAATAGGCAATAGTCATGCTAAAGAGCATGATGCTTTGAGCACAATGCCCGTTTTGGGATAAAATATTCTTTTTTTCCCCCTCCCTGGAGCAGTAGGAAGAGTGCCTCCATACTTTGTCAATTCCACTTCACGTTATTACGCTCTTCACCCCCTTCATTAAAGCACTGGTATGCAAGTGATCATTCCTAATAACAGGCTCTCCATTATTAGAAGTGGGCCTTTTTCATTTTTCACCAAATTATGAAATAGCTTCCCATTATAACTTATGTTCTGTATACTCCAGCCAAGACTTTTCTCTCATCTTAAAATGCTCTGCTTTAAATGGGCCTCTAATGTATAATTTTATTGTTTGAGCATTTCAATTTCTTTTTGATTTATGTTTCTTTATAGCTGGTTAGACAGCTCTTTGTCGTCTTTTGATGAAAGATTCTACATAAATAAAATCGACTGCAAAGGGGGACCTTGCTGGTAGCATTGGAGAAGGCTCTCTGCATTCTGCAAACTTAAGATCAAGATTCAAATCTTAAATGAAAAAGCCAAAGAATGCTCTAGCTCTCCCTCTTATTTCTGTTTTAAAATTCACAGACTCAATTTGGTAATTTTACCCTATGCTGGATTTAATCTGCTGTATACTGACTGAAAGAGTAGTTTGGGATTATTTTTACCAAAATGAATTGAACTGCCAAGGCTAGAGTAAGTAAATATTTATAATGATTATACTTACTGAATGCATACCACTTGTTCTTGTTGTTGTTAGGTGCCGTTGAGTTGGTTCCAACTCATAGAGATCCTATGTGCCATCCTCATGGTCATTGGCATACTTGAGCCCATTGTTGCAGCCACTGTGTCAATCCATCTCATTGAGGGTCTTCCTCTTTTTCATTGACCCTCCACTCTACCAAGCATGATGTCCTTCTCCAGGGATTGGTCCCTCCTGATAACATGTCTAAAATGTGAAACAAAATTTCATCATTCTCTCTTCAAAGGAGCACTTTGGCTATACTTCTTCCAAGTCAGATTTGTTCTTTTTTTTTTTTTGGCAGTCCATGGTATGTTCAATATTCTTCACCAGCGCCATAATTCAAAGGTATCAATTCTTCTTCGGTCTTCTTTATTCATTGTCCAGCTTTCACAGTACCACTTAGGCTTAAAATTTCTAAATTAAAAAATAACAAATATTTGGAATTAGAGCAGACAGCCAAATGTACACCAGCCTTCTACAAGCAAATAGTTATCTGAAAACTTTGAGGTCTTTATGTTATTTCCAAACCTGGTTAATAATATTTTTTCAGTATTTCCCTATTTATTTTCTATATTCATTTAATATCAGGATATCAACTAGTTTTAATTGTCAACGAATCATTGATGCAGCATAAGAAAATTCCTTCACCTCACTACCCCTGTCAGATACTCATAAATGCCTGCAAAGCTGTTTTTTTGTTTTTAACCTTTCGTCTAGTTGTACTCAATCAATGGGCTTTACCTTACTTAATGCGGAGATCTGAAATTTTTGCAGTTAACTTCAGAAAAACAATGTATGCTTCTTGTAGTTTGTACTTCAGCCTAAACATTCTTTTTATTTACTTTTCTTTAAAGTAACAACTAGGGAGGTGAACAAAATGTTAGAATGTTAGCTTTTTTTCTTTCCGGAATTCTTTTCCTTCTTTCTCACCATTCTCACTCCCAACACACACAATCCTGTTAAATTCATTTTTTTTTTATATTGTGTGGGCCTCAGTTACATATATACACACACACATATGTATATACATATATATAAGTACATATACATGATAAGCATGTATGTATGTATGTTTATACATGTGCATACAAACACACACACACAAACCCAGATTTCATACTTTCTATAGATATCTTCTAACTCCGCACTTTGGGAAAGAATGACATTAATATTTCTACCCTTTCCTTAAACTTTCTTCCACCTCCAACTTTTACCTTCCCTGATAATATTGACATTCCATTCTGATATCATAATAAGTCTTCTGCATTGTCTGTGAGTTGATTTTAAAAGTTCAAAAGCCCAAGTAGTAAACTATAATTACATTTGCTGTCATATACAGTTTATACCTCTCCTGGAATTTCTTGTTTTTTTCTTTATTTCTAGCAACAATTAGTCTCTACCATTTTCTCCATTTTTCCAACTTTCCAACCAATCAGGTGTTCTACCCATTTCCCCTTTTCCCAGAGACCTCCTTTCTAGGATTCTTGCTCTTTCATTTCTAACCTAGACTGATTGCTTCCCATAATGCCAATTTGCTGTCATCCAAGGACTCTCACTCACAGCTTTCCATGGTTGGTTCTGTTTCCTGCATTCCATGATTCTAATTCTTGGCTTCATCCTCATTTTATTGGACTACATTTTCAAGTATTTTCCTAAGAAAGTGGGTTTTGTACTGTATTTACTCTGTCCTTCTAGATGAACACACAGACCTCTGCTGCAGATAATGTCAGAAAACTGCCTGTACACTCAGAACTTTCAGGGGGCTCCAGCTACCTTCCAACTTTAAGTATCTACACTCTGGGTCTCTTTTTTCTGGAATATAGAAATTCATGTTGCCCATGGCCAGTAATCTGCACCTGTACAGAAATTCTGAGGAATTAACTCCTACTGAGAGCACTCCCGGAGCCCTGGTTGCACAGTGGTTGAGAGCTCAGCTGCAAATCAAAAGGTGAGCAGTTCGAATCCACCTGCCATTCCTTGGAAACCCTATGGGGCAGTTCTACTCTGTCCTATAGGGTTACTATGAGTCGGAATCAACTCGATGGCAATGGGTTTTGGGAGCACTTCAACCAATAACTTTCAAGACTCATATAAATATCCCACCTCTTTCACCCTTGGTGTGCAATAACTCTGAGTACCATTGTACCATTGGCCAAAGTTGCCCTGTGTGAGTAAGCTATAGTTGCCCAGAATGATAGCTGGCTTAATATCTAGCTCACCCTTTATTAGCTACCTTTCTTTCCTGTGTTACTTCTACCAATCTCCTACCAATATTCCCTGAACTTCCCACATAAACCTCTTAAACTCGAAATTCATGTCTCAGGACCTACATCAGGGGAAACTCAAAGTAAATCAGAGAACTAGTACTTTTGAGCTCCTATTTTGTGATATATGCTACATTATTTAATCACAATAACCCTAGGAGAAAAATATTATAAATATTAGCATAATACAGTATATTATTTAATTACAGATATAGAAAGCACATATTCTCACCTATTCTGCCTGAGGCTAAAGCCCAGGTTCTGTCCACTGTACCACATGTTCATAGACTGGGGGAGCATGAACACCTCCTTGCAGTCTCTACCTTGCCTCTAAAGAAGGCCCTGAACCCATGCAAATATTAATTATATTTTTCTTTTGCCACTTCAAATTCATTATGGAGCTATCAAAAAAAAAAAAAAAACCTGTTGTCATCAAGTCAATTCTGATTCACGGTGACCCCATGTGTTATAGAGTAGAAATGTTCAAGTGGGTTTTCTTGGCTATGATTTTTAAAGAAGCAGATCACCAGGCCTTTCTTCCATGGAGCTGCTGGGCAGGTTCAAACCACCAGCCTTCAGGTTAGTACCAAAAAAAAAAAAAAACCCCGTTGCCATTGAGTCAATTCCAACTCATAGCAACCCTATAGGACAGAGTAGAACTGCCCCATACAGTTTCCAAGGAGCACCTGGTGGATTCAAACTGCCGACCTTTTGGTTAGCAGGTGTAGCTCTTAACCACTATGTCATCAGGCTTTCCTTCAGGTTAGTAGCCAAGTGCAAAAGCATTTGGGTCACCCAGGGACCTTTATGGAGCTACAAAGTATTAATAAATAAATATGTTTCTTCTATACCTACTGCCTGATTTTCAATAAGCCAGCCCCAATTTCCTTCAGGGCTTCAGCCTATAGGCCAGCGCTTATTTTCATGGCTGATTAATGGTTCTGATTAGTCCTTGAAGCAGGAAATCCAATATCCCTTAGGGGAACCCTAAAGATGCAGATGACCATGAATTCAAGGAAGCCTATTCACAACAGAAATCAATGGAGAAAGGAGGCAATGTTAATGCAGACAACGTTCTACCAGTTTCTAAATGCAAGTGCTCAGACAGAGGGAGTGGAGGGAGGGGAGGGGATAACAGAGAATGTATTCAGAATACCAAATTGCAGTTTCATCACTCTAAAAGCCAGCTTTAACAACTCCCTTCCCAATGTGGAAATTTAAAGCTTCCTTTTTGTGAATTCTGACTGGTTTATAGCCCTGAAAGGAAACTTCACCTCTCTCACAGCTTACCTCTTGGATTGAATATGCGACCAGAGGCGGAGAGGGCTTGATTTCACAGAAACTGTATCATAACCACGGCACAGCCATCACTAGAATGATTTCAAGGCCACAGAATTTTTAAAAAATGTAAATGTGAAAACTGCACTGACTTCTATATCAAGTAGCTTATCGGAGTGCATATATCACTTATAAACCAAACCCACTGTATTGAGTTGATTCTGACTCATAGCGACCCTGTAGGACAGAGTAGAGCCTCCCCATAGGGCTTCCAAAGCTGTAAATCTTCACAGAAGCAGACTGCCACATCTTTCTCCCACGGAACGGCTGGTGGGCTCAAACAACTGACTTTTCGGTTAGCGGCCAGAGGTTTTAAACTACTGCACCACCGGAGCTCCTTATACCACTTATAAAAGCAAAACCAAACCCACTGCTGTTGAGTAGATTCCGACTCACAGCAACTCTATAGGACAGAGTAGAACTGCCCCATAGGGTTTTCAAGGAGCGGCTGGTAGATTCCAATGGCTGACCTTTTCATTAGCAGCCAAACACTTAACCACTGGGCCACCAGAGCCCCTTATAACCGGGTCATAATAGTTCTGAATGAGTTTTAATATAATCTTTTTTTCAGTCCTGCAAATGTAACTCTCCTTTCCCAGTTGCCTTGGCGCCAAATCTTACTCATGGAGACCCCATATGTGTCACAGTAGAACTGTGCTCCATAGAGTTTTCCATGGCTGATTCTTCAGAAGTAGATCAACAGGACTTTCTTCCGAGGTGCCTCTCAGTGGAATCTACCTTTTTAGCAGCCAAGTGCATCAACTATTTGCACCACCCAGGGACTCTCCCTTAGCCACTATTTAATTACCTAGCTGGTGAATTCTTTACAAACCAGGACAGTATTGATCCTTTCCAGTTCCTTCTGCCTGGGCTATGGAGACCAAGATGAAGGAGTGGAAAGATGTGCAGGTTTGCCAAGGTCAGGACTACAAGGGAAATTTTGCTAAGTAACTAGTTGTCACTCTCCTCTCCCATGTCTGACTCGGCCACCAAGGACTGTATCTTCACAAAAAGATCTTTCCTCTATCCCCCACAAGCTCCACTAAGGCAAAGGTTAGCCTGTTAAATAGCAGCCTGACCCCAGTAAGTCAGGGTAATTGTATACAGCTTATGAATCCTTTTTTTTTTTTTTTATGAATCAGAAAATTTCACATCTACACTTCGAAAAATTAGTCAGCAATTCTGTCTGGTGCTCAACTGCATGCTAGACAGTAGATGGGATATAAAATGACAGTTTTCATTTATACTTGAATATTATATAAGATATACATAGCCTCAAAATGGTATCATCCTTTGTTCGCAGTACCAAGGAATTGATGGGAAGAAACAAGATGTAGAAGCTGACAGATGTCTAAAAAAAAAAATCTAGATCCACCTATATCAGATGCTGTTACTTGGCTTTATTTATTTAATTGAATGGATCAGTTCACACAGTCATGTTATTAAGCAGATGTTTTGTTTTGTTTTTTCATTAAAACACAAGAATCAACTTGAGGAAGATCGGGAGCTCCCTATCCAGATCAACCCAAGGAGTAGCCTCTTCCACCTCACACCACACACACACTCCCAAGGCTAGACTATAAATGAGACAAAATCACCAAAAGGAAGGTATTTTGTGTGCTACATAAAGTAATGTAAGTAAAGCACTTAGCATACTACCTGGAGACAAAGTAAAAATACAATAAATATTTGTGTCTGTGGGGGACATCCGTTGTTTTTGCTAGCCAGCAGCTATATCCCAAATTGGCTTTGGGTAACCGCCATGACTCTACTCTCAATTCACATACAGTAAAACCAGCAAAAGCCAGAACCTGAGTAAAGTGGAAACCTGTCAGAGAAGGAAAATCAAATATTTTCCACCGATGAGAGTGATAGAAAAGTGGTAGGACTGTACCCTGTCAAAGACAGAAGACTTGCGAGATCTGGAAAAACAAGGCAGTCCCATTGAGTTACAGCTCTCACAGATTTCACTGTATTTGGGAAGGATTAACCCCACTGCTAGCTCCAAGGATAGGTCTTGATTGGCATTAAAGCGACTGGAGACAGGCACAAGATCCAATCAGAGCCAATGAGTCAGTTGCTGAGACTTTTGGGACAGATGCAAGAATTCTTTCCAGATGGACTTGAACTGGGAAGTGTGTAGGATGGAACTGCTACTGCCATCTTCCTTCCCTCCACATGAAATCTGAGAAGGAAGCCAGAGGGAAGCAGAGCTCATTTATGGAAAGAAATCAGATTCCAATTACCTCATTTGAGCCATGATTAAGAAACAGTATTCCTAGACCGTTTTGTTATATAAGCCAGTAAGATACCTTTTTGGTTTAATCCAGTTTAGATTCAGTTCTCTGTCACTTACAATCTAGAGTCCTAAATGATATGGTGTATATGTCTTCTCTTTCTCTTCCATGAACCCGACAACCTTGTATAATCTTGGCATTAACGTGATTACAGCACCGTAGTCCAAATTATCAATATTGTTAATCTTATTGGCATTTGGAACCTCTATGTGCCTGGTGATGGACTTAATTTTTCGTGTTGGCTCTTTGAACTTAGACTCCACAGTCACCTTCCTAAAACAAATAAATTTATATCACCTCTAAGTACATGGAAGTATTTGAAAATTGCAGACAAAGATTAGTACAAGGAAACAAAAGTGCATGCAGGGCTAATATCTTCAAGTCTAAGATCTAGGATTTACAGAGGGATGACATAGGCTACTAAAATCAGTAAACTTGGCATAAGAATTAATTCACATAAAATTCTGAGAACATATGGCTTCAAAGTTACATGATGGGTTTTAACAATTTCATCAGAAGTTTTACATCCAAATACGAATTGCCCCCCTTCAAAGGTGATACTACACTGTAACACTGCAACACTGTCCAAAATATTTGGACTTTCAAGGCCAGTAGTACATTCATCTGGGTATTTTCGATGGTGGAAAATCTTTATTTTTAAAGAGAGGATTAGATTTTTTTTAATAAAATGTATTCATTGCTGATCCTTGTGAATAAGAAAGTTGAATGAGCAGATTAATGCAATTTTGTTTAAAAATGATATAGAATTAGACTCATTTTCTTGTATGACTTGAAAATGGCTCTTGAAAAGAGCTTCAAAATTATTTTGAGCAAGCATTATTAGAATAAACTTCTGAAGATGGCTTCTTAGAAGGAAAATAATGCATGGATAGACATTTAAGACCTGATACATTTGTAAGCTATATCAGTCTCATTACTTTTGACCTGGTCCATTGAACTTAAAAATTTTCCCCTTCAAGATATCAAGTTACAAAATAACAAAATTATGCAGAATTTAGCCTATAATCAAAGCTACTTATATCTCTTATCCTCTAGTCCTGCATATTTCAAGAGCAATTTGATACTAAATTTAATAATGCAATTTCACTAACAATCCCAATTTGTGGTTATTCATTAAACAAGGAAATACTACCCTTGACATTTTCTTCCTGAATATTGAATGATATGAAGACTAAGTCTAAAATATGAATTTTGAAGAAATGTTTCTAAAAATAAACTAATTGAAGTAAAATACAAATCATGCACAAATGACATACATCTTGGATGCAAAAGAACATTTTAACTTTACACCTGCTTGAAGAAGTTTGTTTTGTGAGTTATTAGAAGAGTTTATATAAACGTAAACTCCCAGAATCTTTTTAATTAAAGCAAAACGAAGAGGGACAATGATGTCTAGTATTTAAAAAGAATTCAATAGTTAACAGAGTTGCATTTGAATCCATTTTTACCTTTTCTGATAAGTTATGTGGTGTCAATTTGTTTAAGGTAAGAGAGTCATTGCAGAGAGGCCTAATCCTCATAATATTAGTGTATAGTAAATGTATATTAAAACATAGTAAGTGAGGATAAAAGTGTAAGCATTTGGTGTAGCACATTTTAGTCAATAAATATTGGCTTGAAAATCTTCCCTATCCCAACTTATACCTTAATACTTTCAGTTTCAAATTGTTAAATTATATCCAAATAATTTTTTAACTTTTTTATTAAAATGCTTTAAACAAACACAAAGTAGATAGAATATTATAATAAGCCCTTATATGCTTATTACCTATCTTTAAAAGTTATCAGCATATGAGCATGCACATAAATCCATGTAACCACCATCCAGATAGCAATATGGAAAATTTCCGTCATTCTAGAAAGCTCCCCAGTAACCTTTCCTAGGCAATACCCCCCAAATGTAAACACTAATCTCACCTCTATCACCATAATTTGGCATGTTTCTGAACTTCATGTAAATAGAGTTATACAATAGATACTCTTTTGCCCTTTTGTGTCTGATTTCCTTTTTTTGCTTTAGGTGAAAGTTTACAGCTCAAGTTAATTTCTCATTCAAAAATTTATACGCTTATTGTTTTGTGACATTGGTTGCAATCCCCACAATTTGACAGCACTCTCCCTCTTTCCATCCCGGTTTCCCCGTGTCCATTCGTCCAGTTCCTGTCCCTTCCTGCCTCCTCACCCTACTTTTGGACAGGAGCTGCCCATTTGGTCTCATATTTCGTTGAACTAAGGAAGCGCAATCCTTACATGTGTTATTTTTTGTTCTATAGGCGTCTCTAATCTTTTTTCTGAAAAATGGGCTTCAGGAATGGTTTCATTTCTGGGTTAGCAGAGTGTCCAGGGGCCATAGTTTTCAGGGGTTCCTCCAGTCTCTGTCAGACCAGTAAGTCTGGTCTTTTTTCGTGAATTTGAATTCTGTTCTACATTTTTCTCCCACTGTGTCTGGAACTTTCTGCTGTGATCCCTGTCTTTGACAGGGATCTAGTTCTAGTCTCAGGCTGGTGGAGTCTCTGGTTCCTGTAGTCCTTTAGTCCTTTGGGCTAATATTTTCCTGTGTCTGGCTTCCTGTGCTCAATGTTAGGGTAGGAAGTTGATTTATGGTAAAAGTAGTTCATTCTTTTTTATTAGTATATAGTTTTCAATTCCGTAAGTATACTACAATTTATATATTCATAAAGGGACTTAATTTTTATTTAAAAATTAAGTCACTTTATAAATATAACTTTTATGCCCTCATACACTCTGCATCTCTGTGTTGCTTGCCTGTTTTTCAATCTACATTAGTTGTCACTTTTTGTGGGATGATGAAATATATTATTTGAAAATAAATGTATATGATAGAATATGTTGAAATTTAATGATATCAAGGATAAAAGATAATTATCCTATCTCCTAGATGACTAGCCCACTGCTTGGAAAAAGCCTACTTACATAAATATAAGATTCAAGGAATTTAAGATCTTGACCATGTTATTTCCTCAGCAACATTCTCATCTATAAAATAAGTGTAATGAAATTGTGTAACTGGCAAAGAACCATAAGAACAGGTGTTAAATATAGAAACTAAAATAAACCGTAAGACAAGAAAAATATTAAGTATTTCAAATATCAAATGTTATCTCATTTTTTAACCAAATTAATAATCATTAAGAATCTACTCTGCTAGAAGCTAAAATGGAGTGGGAGTGATACATAAATAATAATATTGAGCACTTAGCACACACTGTACTAAGACTTTACACGCACCATCTCATTAAATCCTCATTTATGGAAATGATTCTACTATCAAACCCATTTTACATGCGAGGCACAGAGAAATTAAGCATTTTTTCAAGGCCACATGACTAGCAATGAAATTAATAATATGCTATAAAAATGATTTGCAGATTGAAATCAATATTAAGAATATAAAACTAAAATTATAGTTTTAAACATTGTTGCGATCATTAGGAGTATACACAAACACATGTAAGGATGTGCATTGCAATGCAATACTAAAAAACTTTGGAAATTACCCAAATATCTAGTAATAGATTTGTTGAATAAAACATGGTAGATCCACATGATGGAAGAACTGAAGCCACTGACAACCACATTTTAAATAATATTTAACAACATGGATAAATAGGCTGATGTATACTTAAGTGAGAAAAATTTAGATGTAAAAGAAAGGGTATTATAGTATGCTACTATTTTTACTAAAGTAGTATAAGTGTGTGTGTGTGTGTGTGTGTGTGTGTGTGTGTGTGTGTGTGTGTTGGTAGGCTTTTGCTGTTTTAGACTCCCTGGTATCCATTCCCTTCTCCTTGATAACAATACCCCATGAAAACCATAGGAAGCACATTCTACTCTAGCACACATGGGGTTGCCATGAGTTGGAATTGGCTCAATGGCAACAGGTTTTTGTTTGTTTGTTTGTTTGTTTGTTTGTTTTTCTGGGAGGAAAAAAAAAAAGCTTCCCAGCTCTTTGTAGAAAGCAACTAAAAATGCATTCTGCCTTCCTCTGGGTAGGGCATTGTAAGAACATGACATCAGGAGCTGTTGCAGCCATTTCTGCCAGCATGAGAGAGCCAGTCTGTAGCTAAGGTCAGCACAAGGAGTTGGCAAAGCTGAGAGAACCATAGAGAAGTGGAAGCAGAGTCCGGTTCTAGTCATGAACCCCTGAATTAAACCACACCTACAGCTGGAGAAAGACCCCTAGCCTGCTCAGTTTCATGAGCCAATAAATTCTCTTTTCTGTTTAAGCCTATTTGAATGAGAGTTGTAACAACCTCAAGGGTCTTCACTGTACAGACTGCATGTACAAAAAGATTGGGAATTCTCAGGCTTTTCTTCCTATGATTTTCTCTATTTTGCATATTTCTACAATAAATGTGTTTTTTTATCACAATGTAAGAACAATGAATACTATCTTAAGCAATCCATTGAAATGCCCCCCACTGAATATATCTCTTGATTATTTTATATCTGGTAGTATACTGAGTGCACTGAGGAGTTGAAAAATCAAGTCTGCCTTGTGGAAACTTCACATTTCAGGTAATGATAGTAATACCACACATTTGTGTAAGACTTGATTGTTTTCAAAGCACTTTCTCATTTCGTAATCTGAGTAAATCTGTAAATTAGGTAAGAGAGTTTGACAGAGGTTGCCATGAGTTCACAAAAGCCCATTTCCTTTTCCTCCTGGGCAGACAGGTACACAATACTTCCCAGCATCCCTAGCAGCTGGGTAAGGCCATGACTGAATTCTGCCTAATGGACCGTGAGCAGGACTTTCCACAAGTGATCTTCCGTCTTTCTCTTTCCATCTCTGCCAGTCAGATGTGGAGAATCTAGAAGAGGACCTTAAAACCCTAGAGTGAGGTAAACCCACGAGATGGAGGAGCTTGGATCCCTAACTAACCGAGTAGAAAGTCATTTGCTGACCAGTAATATCTGTATTTGAGTTTGCAAGAGCAAGACATAAGACTGGTGGCACGACAGGTAAGCGCTCAGCTGCTAAATGAAAGGTTGGCAGTTCGAACCCACTAGGATGCTCCTTGGGAGAAAGGCCTGACAATCTGCTCCCATAAAAATTACAACCTAGAAAACTCTATGGGGCAGTTCTACTATCTCACATGAGGCCACTATGGATCCGTATCAACTTGAAGGCACCTAACGACAACAACAACAATGCAATGGGCAACGTTTTGCTGGGACTGAATGTAACCTTTGCTGATGAATCTTGGTTTGGGGCTTTTGTGTGTGTGTGTGTGTGTGTGTGTGTGTGCTTTAAGTGAAAGTTAACAAATCAAGTCAGTCTCTCATACAAAAATTTATATAACCTTGCTATGTACTCCTAATTGCTCTCTCCCTGACGAGACAGCACACTCCTTCCCTCCACTCTCTATTTTCGTGTCCATTCGGCCAACTTCTGACCCTGTCTGCTCCCTCATCTCCCCTCCAGATAGGAGATGCCAACATAGTCTCATGTGTCTACTTGATCCAAGAAGCCCATTCTTCACCAGTATCATTTTCTATCCCACAGTCCAGTCCAATCCCTATCTGAAGAATTGGCTTAAAAAATGGCTCCTGTCTTGGGCTAAGAGAAGGTCTGGGGACCATGACCTTCGGGGTCTTAATAGTCTCATTCAGGCCATTAAGTCTGGTTTCTTTAGGAGAATTTGAGGTCTGCTCCCTCAGGAGCTCTCCGTTGCGCTCCCTGTCAGGGCAGTCATCGGTTGTAGCTGGGCACCATCTAGCTCTTCTGGTCTCAGGCCAATGCAGTCTCTGGTTTATGCGGTCCTTTCTGTATCTTGGGCTCATAATTACCTGTCTTTGGTGTTCCTCATTCTCCTTTGCTACAGATGGGTTGAAACCCGTTGATGCATCTTAGATGGCTGCTTGCTAGCATTTAAGACCCCAGAAACCACTCTCCAAAGTGAGATGCAGAATGTTTTCTTGATAGATTTTATTATGCCAACTGACTTAGACATCACCTGAAACCATGGTTCCCAAACCCCTGTACGTGTGGGCTTCGAAGCATTCAGTTTATTCAGGAAACTTCTTACTTTTAGTTTAGTCCAGTTGTGCTGACCTCGTCTATATTATGTGTTGTCTTTCCCTTCACCTAAAATAATTCTTATCTACTCTCTAATTAGTGAAAACCCCTCTCCCTCCCTTCCTCCCTCCTCCCTCTCATAACCATCAAAGAATATTTTCTTCTCTGTTTAAACTATTTCTCCAGTTGTTATAATAGCGGTCCTGTACAACATTTCTCCTCTTACAACTGACTAATTTCACTCAGCATAATGCCTTCCAGATTCCTCCATGTTATGAAATGTTTCTCGGATTCATCATTGTTCTTTATTGATGCGTAGTATTCCATTGTGTAAACATACCATAATTTATTTATCCACTCATCCATTGATGGGCTTCTTGGTTGCTTCCATCTTTTTGCTATTGTAAACAGTGCTGCAATGAATATGGGTGTGCGTATATCTGTTTGTATAAAAGGCTCTTCATTCTCTAGGATATATTCCAAAGAGTGGGATTGCTGATAGTATGGTAATTCTATTTCTAGTTTTATAAAAAGGAAGCGCTAAATTGATTTCCAAAGTGGTTGTACCACTTTTCAATCCCACGAGCAGTGTATAAGTGTTCCAGTCTCTCCACAGGCTCTCCAACATTTATTATTTTGTGTTTTTTGGATTAATGCCAGCCTCATTGGAATGAAATGGAATCTCATTGTAGTTTTGATTTGCATTTCTCTAATGGCTAATGATTGTGAGCATTTCCTCATGTATCTGTTAGCTACCTGAATGTCTTCTTTAGTGAAGTATCTGTTCATATCCCTGGCCCATTTTTTAATTGGGTTATTTGTCTTTTTATAGTTGAGTTTTTGCAGTATCATGCAGATTTTAGAGATCAGGCACTGATCGGAAATGTCATAGCTAAAAGCTTTTTCCCAGTCTGTAGGTAATCTTTTTACTCTTTTGGTGAAGACTTTGAATGAGCATAGGTGTTTGATTTTCAGGAGTTCTCAGTTATCTAGTTTTTCTTCTGCATTGTTAGTAAAGTGTTATATGCTGTTTATGCCATGTATTAGGGCTCCTAGCATTGTCCCTACTTTTTCTTCCATGATCTTTATCATTTTTACATATTATATTTAGGTCTTTCATCCATTTTGAGTTAGTTTTTATGCATGGTGTAATGTATGGGTCTTCTTTCATTTATTCTGCAGATGGATATCCAGTTATGCCAGCACCATTTGTTAAAGAGACTGTCTTTTCCCCATTTAACTAACTTTGGGCCTTTGTCAAATATCAGCTGCTCTTATATGGATGGATTTATGTCTGGATTCTCAGTTCTGTCCCATTGGTCTATGTATCTGTTGTTGTACCAGTACCAGGTTGTTTTGACTACTGTGGTGGTATAATAGGTTCTAAAATCAGGTAGAGTGAGGCCTCCCACTTTGTTCTTTTTCAGTAATGTTTTACTTATCCGGGCTTATTACCCTTCCATATGAAGTTGGTGATTTGTTTTTCCATCTCATTAAAAAATGCCGTTGGAATTTGAATCAGAATTTCATTGTATTTATATATCACTTTTGGTAGAATAGACATTTTTACAATGTTAAGTCTTCCTTTCCGTGAGCAAGGTATGCTTTTCCACTTATGTAGGACTCTTTTGGTTTCTTGCAGTAGTGTCTTGTAGTTTTCTTTGTATAGGTCTTTTATACCTCTGGTAAGATTTATTCCTAAGTATTTTATCTTCTTGGGGGCTACTGTAAATGGTATTGATTTGATGATTTCCTCCGCGATGTTCTTTTTGTCGGTGTAGAGGAATCCAAATGATATTTGTATGTTTATTTTGTATCCTGATAGTTTGCTGAACTCTTCTATTAGTTTCAGTAGTTTTCTTGAGGATTCCTTAGGGTTTTCTGTGTATAAGATCATGTCATCTGCAAATAGAGATACTTATACTTCTTCCTTACCAATCTGGATGCCCTTTATTTCTTTATCTAGCCTAATTGCTCTAGCCAGGACCTCCAGCACAATGTTGAATAAGAGTGGTGATGAAGGTCATTCTTGTCTGGTTCCCAATCTCAAGGGGAATGCTTTCAGACTCTCTCCATTAAGATGATGTTGGCTGTTGGCTTTGTATAAATGCCCTTTATTATGTTCAGGAATTTTCCTTCTGTTCCTATCTTGCTGAGAGTTTTTATCATGAATGGGTGTTGAACTTTGTCAAATGCCTTTTCTGCCTTAATGGATAAAATCATGTGATTCTTGTCTTTTGTTTTATTCATATGGTGGATTATGTTAATTGTTTTTCTAATGTTTTTCATAGGGTCGCTATGAATCAACAGCACTGGGTTTGGTTTGGGTTTTAATGTTGAACCATCCCTGCATACCTGGTATGAACTCACTTCGTCATGGTGAATTATTTTTTTGATGTGCGGTTGAATTCTACTGGCTAGAATTTTGTTGAGGATATTTGCATCTAAGTTCAGGAGGGATATAGGTCCTTAATTTTCTTTTTTTGTGGTGTCTTTAGCTGGTTTTGGTATCAGGGATATGCTGCCTTCATAGAATGAGTTTGGTAGTATTCTGTCCTTTTCTATGCTCTGAAATACCTTTAGTAGTAGTGGTGTTAACTCTTCTTTGAAAGTTTGGTAGAACTCTGCAGTGAAGCCATCCGGGCCAGGGCTTTTTTTGTTGGGAGTTTTTTGATTACCTTTTCAATCTCTTCTTTTGTTATGGGTCTATTTAGTTGTTCTACCTCTGTGTTAGTTTAGGTAGGTAGTGTGTTTCTAGGAATTCATCCATTTCTTCTAGGTTTTCAAATTTGTTAGAGTACAATTTTTCATAGTAATCTGATATGATTCTTTTAATTTCAGTTGAGTCTGTTGTAATATTGCCCATCTCATTTCTTAATTAGGTTATTTGCTTCCTCTCCTGTTTTTCTTTTGTCAGTCTGGCCAATGGTTTATCGATTTTGTTAATTTTTTCAAAGAACCAGCTTTTGGTCTTTTTAACTCTATCAATTGTTTTTCTGTTTTCTTCTGCTCTAGTTTTTATTATTTGCTTTCTTCTGGTGCCTGAGGGTTTCTTTTGTTGCTCTCTTTCTATTTGTTCAAGTTGTAGGGATAATTCTTTGATTTTGGCCCTTTCTTCTTTTTGAATGTGTGCATTTATTGATATAAATTGACCTCTGAACACTGCTTTATCTGTGTCCCAAAGGTTCTGATAGGAAGTCTTTTCATTCTCATTGGATTCTATGAATTTCTTTATTTCATCCTTGATGGCTTCTATAACCAGTGATTTTTTAATAGGGTATTGTTCAGTTTCCAAGTGTTTGATTTCTTTCCCCTGGTTTTTCTGTTGTTGATTTCTACTTTTATGGCCTTATTGTCAGAGAAGATGCTTTGTAATATTCCAGTGTTTTGGATTCTCCTAAGGCTTGCTTTATGACCTAGTATGTGGTCTATTCTCGAGAATGTTCCATGTGTGCTGGAAAAGAAAGTATACTTGGCTGCTGTTGGGTGGAGTGTTCTGTATATGTCTATGAGCTGAAGTTGGTTTATTGTGGCATTTAGATCTTCCATGTCTTTATTGAGCTTCTTCCTGGATGTCCTGTCCTTCACCAAAAGTGGTGTGTTGAAGTCTCCTACTATAATGGTGGGGCTGTCTATCTCACTTTTCAATGCTGATAGAGTTTGTTTTATGGATCTCACAGCCCTGTCATTGGGTGCCTAAATATTTAATATGGTAATATCCTCCTGGTGTATTGTCCCTTTAATCATTGTATAGTGCCCTTCCTTGTCCTTTGTAGTGGATTTAAAGTCTATTTTGCCAGAAATTAATACTGCCACTTCTGCTCTTTTTTGATTATTGTTTGCTTGATATATTTTTTCCATTCTTTGAGTTTTAGTTTGTTTGTGTCTCTAAGTCTAAGGCATGTCTCTTGAAGGCATTAAATAGACTGTGTTTTTTAATCCATTCTGTCACTCTTGGTCTCTTTACTGGTGCATTTAGCCCATTTAAATTCACCATAATTACAGATAAGTATGAGTTTAGTGCTGTCATTTTGATGTCTTTTTTGTGTGTTGTTGACAGTTTCTTTTTCCCACTTAATTTTTTGTGCTGAGTAGTTTATGTAGTCTTTTCCTCTTATTCACTGTTACTGATTTTGTTTCTGCTGTGTATTTTTTTTTTTTTTTTTTTTGTATTTTATTGTGATGAGTAGGATAGTTAGTCTCCTTTGTGGTTACCTTAATATTTACCCTATTTTTCTAAATTTAAACCTAACTTTTATATCACCTTGTCTTCCCCTGCATATGGAAGATCTATGACTACATTTCTTAGCCCCTCTTTATTGTTTTAATGTTGTCTTCTTTTACATAATAACATTGCTATTTCCCTGTTTTGAGTGTTTTTTTTTAACTTGACTTATTTCTGTGACTTCCCTATCTGGATTGACCTCTGGTTGTTCTGTCCAGTGTTCTAGTCTTGGGTTGACACCTGATATTATTGATCTTCTACCCAAAGAACTCCCTTTAGTATTTCTTGTTGTTTTCATTTGGGTTTTACAAATTCCCTGAACTTCTGTTTATCTAGAAATGTCCTAATTTCCCCTTAATATTTGAGAGACAGTTTTGCTAGACGTATTATTCTTGGCTGGCAATTTTTTTTCCTTCAGTGCTTTATATAAGTCATCCCATTGCCTTCTTGCCTGCATGGCTTCTGCCAAGTAGTCTGAGTTTATTTGTATTGACTCTCCTTTGTAGGTGACTTTTCATTTATCCCTAGCTGCTCTTAAAATTCTTCTTTGTCTTTGGTTTTGGCAAGTATGACTATGTCTTTGTGACTTTCTTTTAGAATCTACCTTATGTGGAGTTCAAAGAGCATCTTGGATAGATATCTTCTCATCTTTCATGATATCAGGGAAGTTTTCTGCCAACAAATCTTCAACAATTCTCTCCGTGTTTTCTGTTATCCCTCCCTGTTCTGGTACTCTAATCACTCATAGGTTATTTCTCTTGATAGAGTCCCACATGATCCTTGAGGTTTCCTCATTTTTTTTTAATCCTTTTATCTGATTTTTCTTCAGATATATTGGCACCAAGTGCTTTATCCTCAAGTTCACCAATTTAGCCTTCCACTTGCTCAGTTCTACTCCTCTTTCCATCGAGTTGTCTACTTCTGTAATTTTATTGTTAATCTTCTGGATTTCTGATTGCTGTCTCTGTGTGGATTCTTGCAGCTTATCAAATTTTTCATTATGTTCTTGAGTAACCTTTTTAATTTCTTCAGCTACTTTATACGTGTTCCTTGGTTTGTTCTGCGTATTGCCTTATCTTCCTAATTTCGTACCCGATGTCTTCAAGAGTTCTGTATATTAATCTTTTGAATTCTGCACCTGGTAATTCCAGGAAGGCACCTTCATCCAGAAGATCTGCTGATTCTTCGTTCTGAGAGCTTGTTGAGGTGATCATGGTCCATTTCTTTATGTGACTTGATATTGACTCTTATCTCCAAGCCATCTATAAGTCATTGTAATAGTTTGTGTTTGCTTACTGTACCCTAGCTTCTTGCTTTGTTTTGTTTTGATATGCCCAAATGGGTTGCTTGAGTGAGCTAGCTTGGTTATTTTCACCTTTGGCACTCTGACGTCCTGTCACCAGATGGCTAGAGCTGTTATCAGGTATATCAGTCTAGGAGTCCATTCAAATTTCTTGCATCAATTCAGCTCAGGTGTCCAGGTAGCTGATCATCGTAGGGGTGATTGGTGTAGGAAACAGTATCCAGTTGTACCAGGGCTCATAACCATAACCATAACTTTGAAAGTAAATATTTCTCCAACTGACATTTATTTATTAATAACTTTGCTCTGAACAAGGCAGGGGGCTGAGAACTCTCCCAGTTTGGGGCTTTTTAGATGAATTCCATGAAATGCCCTGTATCACAGTCCAACTCCTTCCTGTGGGAAAGGCTGGCAGCCTTTTCTACCACTACTGGTTTAGTTATGTATAGAGCTGTCTGCTTTAGAAGGCTTTTCCTTGACTTTACACAGGAAAACTACTCTACCCCCATCATGGGCTGAATCGTGTTCCCCCAAAATATGCATCGGAATCCTAATCGCTATACCTGAGAATATAATCCCATTTGGTAATAGGGTTTCTTTGTTATGTTAATAAGACCACAGCAGTGTAGGGTATGTACTAAACCTAATCATTTCTGAGCTATCAAAAGAGCAGATTAGAGGGAAGATAGATGCCATGTGAAGATTGCCAAGGAACCAAGGAACTTCGAGACTACAGAAACTGAAGAAGACAAGCATCTTCCCCCAAAGCCAACAGAGAAAGAAAGCCTTCCTCTATTGTTGGTGGCCTGAATTTGAACTTCTCATCTCCTGAACAGTGAGAAAATAAATTTCTATTCTTTAAATTCACCCACTTGTGATATTTCTGTTACAGCAGCACTAGGAAACTAAGACAACCCTCTTGGTTCACTTTTCTCTGAAATCAGATATTAGAGAGAATTGTCTGCTGGTTTTTTGTTTGTTTGATTTGTTTGCTTTTTGGGGGAGGGGGGAAAAGGGTTGTTCCAGTCACCTTCTTTCCTTGGTACTGCTTCTTGAAGGTAGGAAGCAAAGAGCCACACCTCTCTGAACCATTTTTTTCCATTCTCCACCATTTTTGAAGCATATTGATTAAAAAAAAAAAAAAAAAGTATACCTTTTTCCTTACTTCTCTGCTGTTGGCAGTTTGGAGCCAGACCCTTTGCGAACATTTTAAGCTTTGAGAAGAAAGATATTCTGCACCCTGCCATTTATACCAGCAGAATCCAACTGGTTGCATTTGAAAGGAAACTCCTCTATGAAAATATATTCAAGGAAAGGTTTTCCTGAATTACAACGCAGGCTCACAATCTAATCTAAAATAAAAGCTTTGGCAGAAGATAATCTAATTTAGAGCCAAGGTTAATATCCAAAGTCTTTTTAAGTCATAGCCCAAATTCTGAAAATTTTCTCATTGAAAAAAATTTTTTATTTCTATCTCTATCCTTTATGGCTACATTAAACCACTTCACTGTACTACCCGATGATGCAATTGCTGTTTACAAGAGCTAAATGCAATTTGATCAAAATGAGTTAACCCTATAGGATTTAGATAAATTCCAAAAGATCCAGGTCTTTGCTAGAAGGCTATTCATTATTTTGAAACTTAAATGAAAATAACGCTACTTTTATATAAGGCAATCATATCACCCTCACCTCACTTGTGTGTGCCTATCATTGCACGGTGCCTTGTGCTAACAGTTCCCTATAATAGCAGAAGGATGGGCCTGATGACCTCTCAAGGTCACCTCCAGCCTTTTGATTATATGAATTGTGTGCTGAAAATTACATGCTAAAATATCTACACAAAAGCTATGTCATTTTCTTTCTGCAACTGTCACCTTTAATGCTACCTCAGGTTTTATATTTAAGGTGTATATCCATGTTTATTTGCTTCTAAAATGGCTTAAAAACTGTTACAGGCTACCTTCAACTTTCAATAGCAAGAGAGGCAAATTTCTTACAAGGTTAAACAAAACTGGCTATAAATGTTGCATTTTGTATATATGGGACTCTCAATCGCTCTCTTTTTTTTTTTGATTTGCTTAGCATGAGCCAAAGAACATAAGATATTCATATCACACCAATATTTTTATTTTGTTATATCTGTATCTTCTCATTTTTTAAGAAATTAACTATTAAATTTCCAATAAAGTAAAAACCATCATAGCTTAATTTATTAAAACACATCATATAATATAAATTAGGTTACTGTAAGTAAGCTTTTGCAATAGTTATTTATCTGCATTGGGTACCCACCATAACTTTGAAAGTGAACATTTCACCAACTGACATTTATTTATTAATAACTTTGACAATTTGGGGCCCATAATTAGCAAGACAAGATCAACATAATTGGCATGACAACTTTAATTTTTTGTTACTTTTCAGTGCCTAGAATTTTGTGCCCAAAACTTTAGATTTTTGAGGAAAAGTTCAACTAAACCTTTCAGAAGACCTTCCCATTAACACTGAGACCTTTTTAATTCAGATTTCTTTCTGTTAGACTTTAGATTCCAAAAACCCCATTGCTGTCAAGCCAATTCTGACTCATAATGCCCCTATGGGACAGAGTAGAACTGCACCCACAGGGTTTCTAAGTCTGTAAATCTTTACAAAAGCTGATTGCCACATCTTTCTCCCTTGGAACTGATAGGTTTGAGCCACCAACCTTTTGGTTAGCGGCCAAGTGCTTAACCATCATGCCACCAGGGCTCCTTGACTTTTCGTTATCAGTGATAAAAGACTGAACAGACGCTCTGTCTTTGTTATTACCCAAAGTTTCCCTCCCCCTCTCCTGCTTTTCTTCCTCCCCTTCTCTGTAATCTCTCTAGATGTTACCAATTTCCTTCCATTTAATCTCAGCATCTTTGGTACTTTGCTTGTTCCCTTTCTCCTTCAAGGAAACAGATTCTAGTTTCCAAGATGTGACTTTCAGCTACTCCTATGATCCCCACAGCAAAGAACTAACTGAGATTCTCAATGACACACCTCATCTGTCACCAACTGCCTTCCTGCATCTGGGAAAAAATCAGGCAGCTTTTTAGCTGAGCTTTGTTTTATTCTGTTTTGATTTTCTCCCTTTAGCAGCCTTCAGCTGCTGATATTTTCATAGATTTTTTTAAACCTTATTTTCTATAGTACATTATTGTTTACATTCTTTATCTTGTTCAGCTATAATTTTTAAATTACTAGTTGGCTGATTCACTTAGGCACTATCATGACTTTCAGAGAAATGTTATTGCTGTGTCGTCTTTTCCTTCCATTGGGTCCTAACCAATTCTAAACAATTTCTGCATTTTATTAAAACCAGCCATTCCAGAGTTCACTCATTTCTGCTCTATCTTATTTCACTTTCATTTTCATCCTGAACCCAAAGACAATGAGATTGGGATCACTATTTCCAAGATACCTCTGAACCATTCTCCTTGCAATCAGACCCCACGCATCACACACAATACCCAGGCTGGTATTGTTTCTCCTCCTTATTGGTCATTGCTCACAGTGAATGAGAAAGCAATCCTATATCAGAGCTACAAGCATGTGGCCCGCCTTATCTGGTCTGCTTCATAAAACCCAGCCTATTCATAAGAAATTCAGTTCTGATGGCCACTACTAGTCACTTGGATGTTTGCACAATTTTTTTGAAAAAATAATGCAGTAATTTTTTTGGATGCTATTTCTAATTGTGTGAGTTTAAAGGATTCCAGTAAACAATTTTACTAAAACTTTCCAGTCAAATCGTACAGTTTTAATGTCAAAGGAAAAAAAAAAATTCTCTGTCAGATGCAATACTATATATTAATAATTTTACATAAATTGGTAATATCAAAGATGTTTTCAAGCAATATCAAAAATGGCCTCCTCTAGTTTTTCACCAGAGTCAAGATTTTTGAGGTCCCTAGGTTAATGAAGGAAACCCTGGTGGCATAGTAGTTAACAGCTATGGCTGCTAACCTAAAGGTCAGCAGTTCGAATCCACCAGGCGCCCCTTGGAACTATATGGAGCAGTTCTACTCTGTCCTATAGGGTCGCTATGAGTAGGAATCAACTCAACGGCAACTGGTTTGGTTGGTTTTTGGCTTAGATTAATGAAAAGAACTATAAAATTTTAATTTAGAAGAGAGAAACAAAATAAAGGTCCATCAGTACGGTATGGTTGAAAAGATGATAGTAGCTCCAGATCATGGAATACAATGTCCTCATTAAAAGAATGAATTAGATCTATACCAATCAATTTGAGAAATATTCACAAAATTTTGCTAAGTGAGAAAACCAAGACATAGACAAATAGATATTTGACCCTACATTTTGGAAAACGATGTCAAAAATCATATGTACATATATATTTTTTCTAAAACGAGCATAATAATAGATACATTACATATATTTTAGATTATAAAATTTGGGGGGAAAAAGCACAGAAAAATACAGCAGATTATTAACATGGGTTCATTGAGGTAAGGGAGGATGATGCGTACGAAAGAAAAATGTTAAGAGGGAGAGGTAAGAACAAATTTTAAATGACATAAAATTCTGAATTAAAAAAAACAGCATTATGATATGATCCCATTTATGTAAAATGGTGTGTTAAGTGTTTGTATGTTCATATTAAGAGATGCATAAATGAATGCTCACCAAAATATTAATGCTGCCACCTCAGGGAGGTAGAATTTAAGGTGATTGATATTTTCTAACTTACAGTTTTTTTGTAATGTTTAAATATTTTCAGTGAGTATGTGTCAGCTAAATTATTGGGGGAGGAAAGCACAATGAAGCAGTATCTGTTGTGAATGAAAAAGAAGAAACTATGGAGGCATTTTCTGTAATCACAGAGATTCTCCTCTAGATCTGATGTATCCTCATCCCTCTTAGTTGAGTAACTCCAGTTAGAGGAACAAACTAAAGTGCAAGATTTGACCTTATAAGCTTTGGTTTGAGGTTCTGACTCATGTTTGGTGGCAAAAGAATTGCAAGAACTCTTCTGAACTTAACTTTTGGCAAAACCAATCAATATTAGCACATCCTTCTAAGTGAATACGGTAACGTAGAGGAATTGAATTAATCTTTCTCAAGTGTATCAGCGGGAACAATTTCCAACATGTTCAGCAGCTAACTGTGGAGCCTGTATGGGCTAGTGTTGGGCTCTGGACTCAGACTGCCTGGGTTTAGACCCTGGTTCCAAAACTTACAGTTTATAAGTACCTTTATATATAAAACAGGCATAATAATATTATCTAGTTTGTAGGGTGGTTGTGAGAATTAAATATCAATATACATTATTTAAAACCATTCCTGCCTCATTGTAAGCGGACAGCGTGTTAGTTACTATTGCATGTGTGCCTGCCATTTCAAAGAGAGCAATAAAAACTTAATTTGAAGTCTCTGGGTGGTGCAAATGGCTAACCAAAAGTTTGGAGGTTTGAGTCCGCTCAGACGCATGTCTGAAGACAGGCCTGGAAATCTACTTCAGAAAAATCAGCCATCAAAAACTTTATAAAGCACATTTCTACTCGGATACACATGCGGTCACCCTGAGTTGGAGTTGGCTTGACAACAACTAAAATGGAACTATCAAACAAATACTAATGTTAAAAAAAAAAAACTCAATGTTGATGTCAGTTCGGTTCAACAGCAGCAAGAAATAAAAATAAACTTAGTTTGAAACATTTCCCTCAATCATTGTTTATTCAATTGTTGTTGTTGTTGTTGTTGTTGTTGTTAGGTACCACCAAGTCAGCTCTGAGTCATAGCGACCCTATGTACAACAGAATGAAACACTGTCCAGGCCCCGCGCCATCCTCATAATAATATGTATGGTTGATTCCATTGTTGCAGCCACTGTGTCAGTCCATTTCATTGAGGTTCTTCCGCTTTCCCTCAGGCTCTCTATGAAGTGTGAAGGCCTTCTCCAGGGACTGGTCTCCCCTGATAACAAGTCCGAAGTATGTAAGACGAGTCTCACCATCCTCGCTTCTAAGGAGCATTCTGGGCGTACTTCTTCCAAGACAGGTTTGTTCGTTCTTCTGGCAGTCCATGGTATAGTCAATATTCTTCATCAACACCATAATTCAAAGGTATCAATTCTTCTTTGGTCTTGCTTATTTCTTGTCCAGCTTTCACATGCATATGAGGTGATTGAAAATACCGTGGCTTGGGTCAGGCGCACCTTAGTCCTCAAAGGGACATCTTTGCTTTTTAACACTTTAAAGAGGTCCTTTGCAGCAAATTTGCCCAATGCACTACATCGCTTGATTTCTTGAGTGCTGCTTCCACGGGTGTTGATTGTAGATCCAAGTAAAATGAAATCCTTGACAACTTCAATATTTTTTCCATTTATCATGATGCCGCTTATTGATTATTGTGAGGATTTTGTTTTGTTTTGCTTATGTTGAGTTGTAATCCATGCTAAATTCAATTAGTCACTATTATTTAACTATTCATGGCTTACAAATCCATGTTCGAAGAGGATGCTGCTTTGGAATCACCTTAAATATTTAGATTTTGAGACCAAAACTCAGACCTGCAATGTCCAGGTGCTGCTACCTCCGGATCAGGCTATTTGGACATAATAAAACTTGATCTTTCTTCACATCTCCAGCAAGTGAGTTCTAACTCCCAGTCTATATTTAATCAAAGTATAGGCATTAGCTTTCTATGTTTACTGCATGTTCTTGTCCTGTCTCAACCCTCCTTAGATTATAAAGAAAAAATTACCAAATGAGAAGAGAAAATCAGTATAAAATAAATGTTGACTAAGTTGGTGCAAGAGTAGATATTATTCTCGGTGGTCTCTGAAGGACTTTTCTTCTTATGTGACAGAAAAAAAAGGTAACAAAAAAAAAAATTTTTTTTTTTTTATTTTGTAATGCATTTGAGGGTGTCTCAGGAGTCCCTGAGTGGTACAAATGGTTAAATGCTGGCCTAGTAACTGAAAGGCTGGCAGTTCAAACCTACCCAGAGGAAGGCCTGGTAATCTGCCTCCAAAAGGTCACAGCCTTGAAAATCCTATGGAGCAATTCTACTACTCTGCACACATGAAGGCGCCATGAGTCAGAACTGACTCAGAGGCAATTAACAAGAAGCCATTCCTGGTCAGGAAATACAGAATGCTGTATTCTTCATGATCCGATTGTTAATTTAGGAGGGTGATTCTCAAAATTTTGGTCTCAGGTCCCAGTGTACTCTTAAAAATTATTAGTGACCACTAAGTGTTTTTATTTGTATGGGTTATATTTACTGATATTCACTGCATTAGAAATAAAACTGAGAACTTTAAAAATTATTTATTTTAAAGTAACAATATTAAATTCATTTTTTGGTAACATAAACAATATATATTTTTTTAATGACATTTTCCAACAAAATTGTAGAAGAGTGAGAAGAGTAACATTTCACATTTTTGCAAATGTCTTTAATGTCTGGCTTAAGAGAAGATGGCTGAATTATCATATCTGCTTCTGCATCTAGTCTGTTGCAGTATCACATGCAATATCACAGCATACATAGCCTCTGGAAAATGCCATTGTGCATGCTTGAGAGAGAGCAAATGAAAATGCAAATAACATCCTAATGTTGTTATGAAAACAGTTCTGATCCCAGGGAACCATATTCTGAGAACCACTGAATTAGGTGAAAGAACCTGGCATGCGTGGTTCTGCCTCTTAGTTCCCTCCCTTTGGAATCTGCCTTCCCGTAGAGAACACTGGTCTCAACTGACCTTCTCTGTCCTGCCTGCCGTTCTCCTGCACAGCCTGGGAGTGGGAGGGCCATGCTGTCCCACTCCGAGCTTGGTTTTAGCCAAGTCCTTTGTTGCCCTCACACCTCAGCTGTGCTCTCTAATGTCTTCCTTATGAATACAACTGGAGTTTTAATCTTCACCTGCCTGACGTCATCCTCTCAGTTACTTACGAATATGGGGAACAGGAGTGTCGCTTATCGGCCCCCCAAACACCGGTAATACCGAGCACATTTATACTCCCGTGGGCCTCAGGGTAAGGTCCCTGGGTGGTGCAAATGGCTTGTGCTGGACTACTAACCTAAAGGTTGCTGGTTCAAACCCACCCAGGGGCACCGTGGAAGATCCGCTTTCATTAAGATTACAGACAAGAAAACCCCATGGAGCAGTTCTACTCTGTAACACATGGGGTCACCATGAGTCAGAATCAACTCTGCGGTGAAAGGTTTGGGTTTTTTTGTGTTTTTTTTTTTTAACTGGGGGAGGGAGGTGCCTCCGGGTGCTCAGCGGAGAACCGCGTGCCTCGGTGTGTTTCAGGCAGAAGGTTGAGATAGGATCTACCAAACCAGAAAACAGGTGACATCTTCGATCTTTTTCAACTTGATTTAGACATCCACACAGTGAGGAGTAGGCTTTTTTGAAAAGAATTTAAACCGTTACAATGTAGAGGACCAGAACGTAAAGGCTCACAAACCTACCTTTTTTTTCCTCTAAAGTCTCTCTCTTCATGTTCCCTGTTGCATCTTTGTAAGCACCAACTGCTGCAAACTGTGTGGCCAGGGCACTTGTAATACAAATCAGCACAACTCTGAGGGACTTCAAGGGGCTGAGATTTCCTTCTGGAAAATGGGAGAATGAAAGCAAGCTGAAAGAAAAGAGAAGCTATGGGATAATTGGTGAACTTCTCAGGGTTTTCTGTCAAGGTCCAACACTGTCTTTTCTTACTGTTTTAGGCTGGGTTCTCTAGAGAAGAAAAACCAGTGAAGGGTATATATAAACATACAGAGAGAGATTTACTTCAAGGAAATTGCTCACGCAATTGTGGGGGCTGGCAAGCCCCAAATCCATGGGTCAGGTGTCAGGCTGAATGCGTCTCCTGATTCACATGATTGCAGGGGCTGACAAACCCAAAATCTGCAAGTCAGGCAGCAAGCTGATGGCTCACAGGGTTGCTGGAGCTGGCAAATCCAAAATCTGCATGTAAGGCATCTGGCTGAAGACCTCCAAGAACCTGAGGTCAGACCATGAGACAAGCGCAGAATTGTGAGAGAGACTGTGAGCTTTGCCAGAACGTTCACGTATATTGAATGCTGGCCACACCCCTGAAGAAACTCCTCTTCCAACTGATTGGCTGCTCATATCAGATCACAAAATGGTGGATGATTATATAATATCTGCCAAACCACTGAGAATCGTGGCCTAGTCAAGTTGACATATAACATTAACCATCACACCTGCCATCTTGTAGCACACCCAGCACACGATACTAGTTTGGTTCTGATCGTCTCCAACCCCAGTTAAGTAAAAATGAACTCTGTTAAAACTGCCAGCACACATGGGCAGAACTGAGTTTTCATCACACCTTTATGTCGGGTGGTACCTGGAACAAGTCTAGTTGAGTCATCTTGATCTGTAGGTAGAGAAGCCAACTATACCTGCCTTTTAAAATAAATACTAACTGCCTCCTTTGCTGTAAGACAAGAAGAATTGGTTGGGGCTCAGCTACCATTACTGAATGTTTTGAACAAAGATTCTATAGAAGAATCCTGATCAAAAAGGGGTGGGGGGGCTGGGGGGAATGCGGAACAGAATTTCAAATTATCATGGAAACCAGACTTTCTGGAGCCATTATGTCTGGATGAACCCCCAAAATTATTACCCTAAGATAATAAAACTTAAACCAAAAATATCTCCTGAAGTCTTCTTTAAATCAAACAATAGTTTAGCTTAATTAATAAAGAATGTCTGCCCTGAGCTTTGTGCTCTTTTAAAGAACTATTTGTATGGGATCAAATCAACAATAGCAACTCAAAAGGTTAGATAGGAAACTTAGGAGGCAGTGAGTTTATGTTAATGAAGGAGGAACAATTCAGAAAAAGAGGGTGAGAATAGTTGAACAACTGGATGAATTGTACATGTAGAAGTTGTTGAATTGGTATGTGTTCTGCTATACATATTTTCAACAAAAATAAAACAAAACAGTTTCTGATTTACTTTCTCTGTGGCTTCTTATACCGAAAGATCCAGGGAAGCCTGCTTTTTCCATTTTTTTAATGCAGAAGACCAAACCCTTTTCATTCTAGTAGTTCACCAGGCACAGCATTCATGACCCCCAACCACTACCAATGACATTTTAAAACGGTGATTCCATGAGATGCTTTGCAGTCTCAAGACCTCGTCTTAAGAGAGACATAACCTTTCAGAAGAAATAAAACGCACCCCACAGACACCAGCCCCTCATAATGGAGGGACACCATGAAATTCTGCTAGCTCTTGCTCTGCTTATGCCCTATGCAGAACCCAATACAGCTTCAAAACAGAAAACCAAACCCCTTGCCATCGAGTCAATTCTGATTCATAGCGATCCTATACTTTCAGACCCCCACAAATTTGTTCCTTAAGGATTCCACCTGTTGAGGGTGAAGACGCACCTTCAGGACTAATTTTTCAGGATGAAAAAAAAAAAAAAAAGAAGTCTGCCATAGTTTATATGTATTTTGGTAAACCATGCACTAAAATGTTGCTGAATCAGAGATATGCAGTATGTTGTTGTTGTTGTTGTTAGGTGCCTTCGAGTCGGTTCCGACTCACAGCGACCCTCTGCACAACAGAACGAAACACTGCCCAGTCCTGTGCCATCCCTACAATCATTGTTATGCTTGAGCTCATTGTTGCATCCACTCTGTCAATCCACCTTGTTGAGGGTCTTCCTCTTTTCCGTTGACCCTGTACTCTGCCTAGCATGATGTCCTTCTCCAGGGACTGATCCCTCCTGACAACATGTCCAAAGTATGTAAGATGCAGTCTCGCCATCCTGGCCTCTAAGGAGCATTCTGGCCACACTTCTTCCAAGACAGATTTGTTCATTCTTTTGGCAGTCCATGGCATATTCAATATTCTTCGCCAACACCACAATTCAAAGGCATCAACTCTTCTTCAGTCTTCCTTATTCATTGTCCAGCTTTCACATGCATGTGATGGGACTGAAAATACCATGGCTTGGGTCAGGCGCACCTTAGTCTTCAGGGTGACATCTTTGCTCTTCAACACTTTGAAGACGTCTTTTGCAGCAGATTTGCCCTATGCAATGCGTCTTTTGATTTCTTGACTGCTGCTTCCATGGCTATTGATTGTGGATCCTAGTAAAATGAAATCCTTGACAACTTCAATCTTTTCTCCATTTACCATGATGTTGCTCATTGGTCCAGTTGTGAGGATTTTTGTTTTCTTTATGTTGAGGGGTAATCCATACTGAAGGTTGTGGTCTTTGATCTTCATTAGTAAGGGCTTCAAGCCCTTTTCACCTTCAGCAAGCAGGGTTGTGTCATCTGCATAACGCAGGTTGTTAATGAGTCTTCCTCCAATCCTGATGCCCTGTTCCTCTTCATATAGTCCAGCTTCTCGTATTATTTGTTCAGCATACAGATTAAATAGGTATGGTGAAAGAATACAACCCTGACGCACACCTTTCCTGACTTTAAACCAATCAGTATCTCCTTGTTCTGTCCTAGTAACTGCTCTTGATCTATGTAAAGGTTCCTCGTGAGCACAATTAAGTGTTCTGGAATTCCCATTCTTCACAGTGTTATCCATAGTTTGTTATGATCCACACAGTTGAATACCTTTGCATAGTCAATAAACACAGGTAAACATCCTTCTGGTATTCTCTGCTTTCAGCCAGGATCCATCTGACATCAGCAAGGATATCCCTGGTTCCATGTCCTCTTCTGAAACCAGCCTGAACTTCTGGCAGTTCCCTGTCGATATGTTGTATAGTTTGTCAAAATGATACTCTTCCAATCCATGCCTTCTCCCACAGGCAAAGATAGATCTCAACATGAGATTACAGCTACTCCATTCTGCTGCTGATTTATCCTGACAAAGCCTATGAATAATTAACACTTGGCTAGTTTATGGCAAAGGGGCATTGGTGGCACTGTGGTTAAACACTAAGCTGCTAATTGAAAGGTCGGCAGTTCAAATCCACCAGCCACTCTGCGGGAGAAAGATGTGGCAGTCTGCTTCTGTAGAGATTGTAGCCATGGAAATCCTGTGGAGCAATTCTACCCTGTCCTGTAGGATCACTATGAGTCGAACTTGATTCAACAGCAATGAGTTTGGGTTTGGGGTTTGTTTTGTTTTGTTTTTGTTTTTTTGTGGTGGTGGTGTTTTGTTTGCTTGTTTTTGGAAAGGGACTCAATACATCTCATAATGCTTCTAGAAACAGAGTTAGTGTATAGCCTTAATAATAAAATGGTAACTGTTCTAAACAGCATTGGGTTTCATTTCAGAGGTACAGCAGGGCTTAACTTTGCTTTACATGTTTGACCTGAACTAATATTCTGATTCCCAGACTGTGCTAGTTACTTGATTATCTGATATTCACACTTGTCAAGTATATAACCTGAGGGCCATTCCCTCTCTTCCTTTGCAAAGGTAGCTTCTCTGGGAAGTCTGCAACAAGATCTGAGGACCTGTATATCCACAACCCCCACCTGGGGGAGCTCCAGGGACAAGGAGCTGATTATAGTTAAATATGTGCTCTGGAGAAAGGTGTGTGTGCATGCACTGCTGGGCAGCAAGAGTGAAAAAGCATTTTTATCTGCCTTTTCCACTTCTCTCCCTAAGCATCTGTGTTGGTCTGTTAAACATGTCATGCCACTCCAAGTATGTACTTGTTTAATGAACATTCTTATAGTTTGGATGATGTGCCAGCCACTTTTGAAAGCATTTTACAAATACTAGTTCATTTAAACCTCGTAATAACCTAATGAGTCAATCATCTAGTGCTACTGTAACAGAAATACCACAGCGGATGGCTTTAACAAAGAGAAGCTTATTCTCTCACAGTCCAGTAGGCTAGAAGCCTGAATTTAGGGCGCCAGCTCCAGGCGAAGCTGTCTCTCTCTGTTGGCTCTGGAGGAAGGTCCTTGCCATCAGTTTTCCTTTGGTCTGGGAGCATCTCAGTGCAGGAACCTCAAGTCCAAAGGATGCGTTCTGCTCCTGGCACTGTTTCTTGGTGGTATGAGGTCCCTATGTCTCCCTACTTGCTTCTCTCTTTTATATCTCAAAAGAGATTGGCTTAATATATTATCTAATCTTGTAGATCTCATCAATATAACTGCCACTAATCCATCTTATTACATCATAGTGATAGGATTAACAACACATAGGGAAATCACATCAGAAGATAAAATGGTAGACAATCATACAAGGAAATCAGGACCTAGCCAAGCTGATAGATATTTGGGGGGAAACAATTCAACCCATGACATAGGTATAGTTATTATTCCCATTTTACACAAGGAAACTAAGGCATAGATATTAAGTTTACTGCCCAGTGGCTATGCTGGGATTCAAACCTAGGCCATCTGGCTCCAGAGTCTGTGCTTTAGGGTCTAGGCCTGCTGTAGAGGAGGATCCTGTCTTGGAGTATTTTGCATAAATCTCTGGGGTAAACAATTGCACTGCTATCTGCTCCACCCTAGCCTTTCCTTTTGTAAACTAGACTCTGTTCTCCACTCCGTCACATATGGCTCTAAATATCTCCCTTGGAATGTCTGCTCCTTACCCCTTGAAAATATTCCCTCTACCTAAGATTAACACAAATGAGCCCCAACCAGGGCTGTGAACCGGTTCAACCTGGTTCAGTCATGGCCAATGAATCAAACCAGGACAGATCCAAATTTTTGCAGTTTGGGTGATCCGGAATGATAACTGGAGAAGGGGAAATTATGAGTCAAAGCCCTGGAACTGGAGACTCAGAAGGCACGTAGTGAGCCCTTCCAGGAGCCTGATGTGTGAGATTGGATTATCGGCAGGACTGTGGAGAGCGACATGCACTCAAAGCAGCATGGTTGGCCACCATCCTTGAGAGGGGCACAGCTGTTTCCAACTCTGTTCAAAATCCAACGTGCAAGAGATAGATTTGGTTGCTATGCAATGCATAAGCTTCCCTTGTTTTCTAAGAGGGAGATTAGGTTTCTAGCAGGGCTTCAACCCGTAATTTTTCCCATTCTGGTTATGGTTCTGGTTCACCCAACTTTTAAAAATTCTGATCTGTTCCAGTTTTGCTTCCTGAACCAGGAAGAACTGGTTCAAAGCCCTGCCCAAGCACACAGGGCCTCCTGAACCACTGAAGAATTTGTGATTGTGACATCTCTAGGTCTTCTCCAGACCTTCTAAAGGGTAGAATCACTTGTGGTGCCAGCAGTTAATGTTCTCGGCTGCTAACAGAAAGGTTGGAGGTTTGAGTCCACCCAGAGGCATCTGGAAAGAAAGGCTGGAGATCCACTTCTGAAAAATCGGTCATCGAAAACCTTATGGCACGCGTTTCCACTGTAACACACCTGAGATGGCCATGAGTCCAAACTGACTCAATGGCAACTGGGTTTTTTTGTTTGTCTGCTTTGTTTTTTTAATGCTCTGAAGAACATAGATACACTGCACACCTTCACACTTCTAATTTGAACATCCTGTGGAAGCACTTGACAGCCCTGTATTTAATGGAACCATTGGTGACGAAAATGGTGGCTATTATAATCCTTCCAAATATCTTTCTAGGCATATCAATACTCTTCTTCCCCTGTCAGTCTAAGTTTTCTGACTCACCCTGACTGAGCTGAGCACTGAGTTAAGATCCTAGTCAATCCTTTGATCTGTCTCATCTGTTAGACGCTCATTCCAGGTAAACTTTGAAAGGACACTAACAGCTGTTAAAAGAAACTTACACCCCCTAATATAGAACTGACACTGGGCATCCACATTGGAAACACAGTTTTGTTCCTTTGAGAGAAACCAAACCAGTTCGTGCTAGGAACACACAAAGTGCCTCCACTCAGCCATTCTGCTCAAAGGGATGGCTCATGGTCCACCCTTCCTGAGGCCTCCTGAAAGAGAGACACACTTCAAGTAATGCTACTACCCCGAGGCACAGTGATTCTGACTTAACAATCAAACAGCTTCATAGGTAGCTGAGAATTTTTTTCAGATAAGCATCTTTATTGAAGCACACCAATTCAGGTTTAAAAAAAAAAAAAACTTATCCATTAAATAAGAGATGTGTGAGTTTAAATCCAGGTATATCTGGGTTAGTTTGTCATTTATGATTCACCGAGGGCTTAGTGTTTCCATTACATATGAAAGTTGCATGCATTTGGAGGTGAGAAGTGTTAACAAGCTCCTGGACAAGATTTTGATGAAATTTACACTTCCATAACTGCACCAAACCCTATATTAAAAAAAAAAAATTAACCAATTTAGCTGTCAAACATAAAATGTTCGTATTGAAATTCATATAAGTAATGATCCCCAACACACTACCTAGTTGAATTTTCTGTGTGAATTTCATATTTTTTCTTCCTCTCTAGTTCCAGGCAGGGATATGACAGCTGCTCAGGGGCCTCAATTAAACACCTAAAATGATGCAAATTAGACCCATTAAGGCCCTTACACATCACCACCTGAAAACAAGCTTCACCAAACAGCTCATCAAACATCTGCAGCTTCTGAGCTGACACTACCCATCAACAAAGTAAAACCCACGCACGCAGCCCACCAAGTTAAAAACTTTTCACATTAGCTGGTGGGAAGACAAGAAAATCAAAGTTATTTGAGGTGCTCACTTTTTTGTTTGGAGTCCCTGGCTGGTACAATCAGTTCATGCACTTGCCTGCTAATTGAAAGATTGGCTGTTCTAGTTCACCCAGAGGAACCTCGGAAGAAAGGCCTGGCAATCTGCTTTCAAAAAATCAGCTATTGAAAACCTATGGAGCACAGTTCTGCTCTGACACACATGGAGCCGCCATGAGTCAGACTGACTGGACAGCTACTGGTCTACTTTTTTATTTGGGGAAAAAGAAAAAACCTACACCTTTCAGATAACCGTGCTATCTGAAAAGACTTTTCTCCTCGGACCCCACCTTACCCATTCACTGTGCACATAGGTGGTTCTGTGGCATGAATGCTCCCTCCCAGAGACTCCCAGTCTGTGCTCACCAACCACTTCACGGAGCAGCCGGCTGCTATATGCCCATCACTTAGCCCCTCAGGCACACTCATGGGATTCAGAGACAAGCTCAGGGCAGGTTCTGTTTTAGAGGCATCTTTCAGGCTTAATCTCTTCATGATTATGCCCTAACTTGCTATGGCAGTGCCTGCTTTTACCTGTTGATGAACATTTTTGGGAGTCATGAATTCTTTCTACCTATTTTGTAGGAAGAAATAAATATTTGGGGGGAAATTTTAAGAAAATACAAAAAGGCTGTCCTATCCCAAAACAAAATAATCCTACGAGAAGCATGACGTTTCGCTGTTTTCCTTTTTTGCTGCCTGATCCTGTAAGATCTGATGAAGGACCTTGTTGTGGAAATTTTTCAAATCAAAAATTGCTTTTAAGCTGTGACCAGGAGAAGGTATACAACTTGTTATAGTCACAATTCGAACCCTTCCCTTCTACAAAATAGGAGGAAAGTGATTCCAATCCATCTGGGTAAAACTGTTTCCATGTTCTCTAATGGCAATTTGAGGCTTGGGTTGGGGTTTTTGTTGTTGTTGTTGTTCTTGTTCTTAAAAATATTTTAATACTCTCAGACCCAGTTCTGTGGGTTGATACTGGTTGGTAGGAATATTTTGCAGGAATGAGTCAAGGTTGCTCAACATTCAGGGAGAATTGAGGCAGGATCAATAGGGGAAATTGGTGGGGAAATTGGGCAGGATTCGTGAATGATTGTCCTTATGGGTGATTGATAAAATTCTGGTAGGTTATTGATTTGGATCATGCTCCTTGGATGAGTTGTGATGAGTGGATTATGCAAACTATGTTTTTGACAGTCCTCTGACTTTAGAGAATATGCTAGGATTTTAACAGAAAACTCTTGCCTTCTATAGCTTCTTCTTCACTCTCTCTCTCTCTTGCCCTTTAACTAAATGATATCCAGAAAGTACATGGATATTAATGAGCCTTTCTTAAGACACTTTTGCATTTATTTCAAAAATTTTACACACAAGGAAAGATGTTGATTTATTTAAATTAGTGAAAGAAAATTCTGCAGAGTACCCACTTCAACTACAATTCCAATTACCTTTTTCCTTCTGTCATCACAATCATTTGAAAATTTTAGAAGTCTCAGCACCAAAGTTTGCAAACTCAAGAAATAGTATTTGCAAAGATACATGCTTTAAAAATAGAAACAAACATTCCTTTAAGTCACCTCCTTTTAAAGGTAGTACAGATGGTCCAAATATGTTATTCAGAATTATTATTTTATAATAGTAAACATCAGTTATGCCACAAGGCTAAACCCCCAAAAACCCATTGCCGTCATCTCTATTCAGACTCATAGCAACCCTATAGGACAGAGTAGAACTGCCTCATAGAGTTTCCAAGGAGCACCTGGTGGATTCAAACTGCCGACCTTTTGCTTAGCAGCTGTAGCTCTTAACCACTACGCCAACAGGATCAACAGCAATGTATTTGGTTTAGCCACAATGCTACCCCTAATAAATTACTTTCTGATAAAAATGAATTGCTTTAGACAAAGATCTATTTAGAATAGGTTCTGCTGTACCTTCCAGTGGACACAAAGTTTGTTCTTTCTCTTAGATCTTTGCTATTCAATACAGGAGCCACTAGCCATATGTGGCTATGTAAATCCGAATTAATTAAAATTAAATAAAATTTCAAATCTAATTCCTCAGTTGCACTAGCCACATTTCAAGTGCTATTGATAGCCACATGTAGTTATTCACTACCTTACTGGATAGCACAGATTACAGAACATTTCCGTCATGACATAAAGTTCTGCCGGACAATTCTGCCTTACCTAGACCATGAGTTCTTTTATATCAGAAACACAGATATTCTTCAAAAGGGAGAGGGAAATTTTATAAATACATAACAGTCCTAAAGCACTCAAAGCCCATATTGCTTATTCAATTTTGTAGTTATGAATTGCTTCTACACTTCTGAACTAAGTTGGAAACTTCTTAAGGACAGAGACTACAAATCAAAAACCATTATTCCTTTTCACTACCTCCCAGGTTAATGCTAAGTACAAGCCATTTTCCTAAAAAAAAGAAAAAATCTTTTCGAATTGAATTAAAATTACCATAGCCCGTTTACACACTTACTGTAATGCTATGCCCTCTGGGTGCTCAATAAATTCGCACTGGTTATCCAACCCAAGAAAAAAGTCTCAATCTAAATAAAATCTTCATGGTCCCTCCAAAGTTTTATCCCAAAACTATGGCAGCAACCCTCAGAAAGGGGCAGCTGGTTGCTTAAAGAGTCAAAGGAATAACCACAGGTGTCAAGTTTGTGCTGTCAGCAAAGACTCCTCTTTGCTCCTGCTGAGAGCCAAGTCATAGGGAGGAAGCTCAGGAACCCCAATCTCACTATTCAGATTAAGCACTCGTTGTGGTTCCCACGGAACTTCCCCTTAATTTTGCCACCTATTGTCATCCAGTCAATTCCAACTCATAGTGACCCATGTGTGTCAGAGTAGAATTGTGCTCCACGGGGTTTTCCACAGCTGGTTTTTTGGAAGTAGATCACCAGGCTTTTCTTCCGAGGCACCTCTAGGTAGATTCAAACTTCCAACCCTTTTGTTAGCCGCCAAAGTGTTAACCATTTGCACCACCCAGAGAATCCCAGTCCAATTCAAAAAAAAAGTTCTAAACTTCCTAACAGGCCTCGTACTGATGATCACCTTTCTAACCCTAGCAAGCACTCAATAAATATTCTAAAAATTTTCAGTCATTCCACAAATGTGTACTGAAGGCCTCTTTTGTGCAAGGCATTGTGCTTCACAGTGGATACAAAACAGAAAAAGGGAGGCAGACAACAAACAAGCAGCAAACAAATACATCATTTAAATCCACTTGATGCCACAAAGGAACAGAAGAGAGTGGTCTGATAAAGGATTATGGGAGTAGGGGGGACAGACCTTAGATTCTGTTATCAGGAAAGACAACTTGAGGAGACATATACATTGGGACTAGAAGGATGAAAAGACTCCCCCAAAAAAATAAAAACCAGTTGCCATCAAGTTGATTCCAACTCATGGTGACCCCATGTGTTGCACAGTATAACTGCTCCATATGGTTTTCAAGGCTGTGACCTTTCGGAAGCAGATCACCAGGCTTTCTTCCAATGCTCTTCTGGGTGGGTTCAAACTGCCAACCTTTTGGTTACTAACTGAGCACTTAAGCTTTTGCACCACTCAGGGACTCCTTGAGAAGACCCGACCACTCAAAAAACCAGGTGGAAGAAAAATCAAACATAAAGGTATTGAGATGGCAGGGACAGTGATTTGATCAAGGGACTGGAAGGCAAATAGTATGGCTCAAGGCAGTGTGGAAGAAAGTGACAGGAGGTTAGGGAGGCAGTGACCACATTACGCTATGTTATGCATGGCTTTATCAGCCACGGCGACAGATTAGAATTTTATTCTAAATGCTTTGAAAAGTCCCTGAAATGTTTAAATCAAGGCAACAATCTAGAAATTGAGTAAGTGAGTGGGTGGGTGGGTGAGTGAGTGAATGAATGAACGAGCAAACCTACTTCATCCTCATGAACAAGAGTACTTAACCTGGGAAGGAATCATATATTGCTGTTAGGTGTTTGTTTTACTTAAATAAATACTGCATTTCCTCTCTAGTCATCTCTCCCCTTTCCTTTGGATTGCAGGATGATATATTTGATGGGGACTTTTTTTTTGGAGCAGACTCAAACATATCTCTCCATCCACTTTTTAAAGAAAGCAGCACCGTTAACTGGAAGCCTTCCCTGACCCCTTCAGGCAGAATTAGGTCTTCCCTCCTCTGTGCTCTGCAGTCTTAGCACATTCCTCCACGGTGCTAGTTATCACTTTGTGTTCTAAACATTGTAACAGGCTGTGAGCCCAGTGAATGCATCTCTGTAACCACACTTCCCAGCACAGTGCCCAACACACAGTGGGCCCTCAGTACAAGCTTTCTGAATGAGTAGGGGAATGAGAAGTAGAAGACATAGGTCTTGCTAAGTAAATGCAGACTCAGAACCAAGTTTCTATGCTAATTAGTACTAAAAGAAGATTAATTTGACTCTGTCTGTAATCAGCTCCCCGACCTGATTATGTATTGGAGTCCCGAGGTTCTCTACAAATATTACTATTTATGCAGCATGTAAATTAAGACGACTCTTAGAAAACTGAGAGGTTTGAATTCCTGTTTTGTAATGTAGGTCTTCTCGATTAATTCAAAGTACCCTTTTGTAAATAATAGCCCGAGAAACGCCAAGAGTTCCACCAAGCAATTCCTACTCTGTGTCAGTGCTAATATGTTCTATATTTACCCAGACTGTGTTCTTTGGTCCTCCCATTCAGGGGAGGTAGGCAGGACAAGTATTCTTACCACTTATCTTATGAACGAAAAAGCTCCAGGAAGAAAATTCATTTAAAGTTACACAGCTTGTATACAGAGGAGCCCATGGTACTAAGCCCTGTTTCCATCTTTCTCATGCACCACAATTTCTAGATCAGTGTTTCTAAAGTATGACCCTAGACCAGCATTGTCAGCCTTAACTTGTTTGAAATGCAAACTTTCAGGCCGCAGCCCAGATCAAGTGAATCAGAAACTCTGAGGGTGGGCCCTACCAATGTTTAACAAGCCCTCCAACTGGTTCCAATGCTTAAGTTTGAAAAGCACTGTTCTAGATAATTTGTTGAAAAGATTTAACAATAATGGAAAAACCACATTGATTAAAGGTAGGATGACACAGCCTACTATTGTAATTGCTCTCAATAAGTTGTACACCTGTGAAAAGTTGAACTGGCAAAATTGTGTGATAGATATATTTACAATAACAAAAGAGAGCTGATGAGGCTGCTTATGTACGATCAATAAAGTATATACTTAAAAAAAAATTAGTAGTAAAAGGAAAAAAAATGGATTCAAGCTATATACAATTTATTTCACGTAGTACAAAATTGCTTAAATGGCAGTTAATATCCTACCTGAAAATTTGGAAATTTTCAATGCATCATTCATTATTTTGTCACATTGTCATATTAAATATTATTTGTGTGAGGCTAGAAAGTTTTATTCTATAAAATGCTACTAAGCATTTTGTCACAATCTCCTCATTACAGATAAGCTTAAATGAAATCATTGCAATAAATTAGAAATTGCACTTAGCCTTAATCTGATCCCCTCAACATCAATATCAACTTCAGTGCATACAGCTTGATCATCCTACTTAGAAGCGCAAAAAGGTGAAGCAAAAATTATGCTACAGAGTCCATTTCAGGTAGCGATGTTTATTGGTTAAATATAGTGAAATAAATGGGTAAGAGTAATGCAATTTTTCATGCATGCAGCTAGTGAAATCTTTGCTGAAGAATTTCATCCAAAAAAGAAATTTGGCAGCTTTCCCCTGGAGAAGGCTGCTCAGTCTTTTGAGGGTGACTAAGTCCCTGAATGATCCCTGACTCATAGTCTTCAAGCACCTGAGAGCTGATCAGAGGTCTATGAAAGGATCTCAGAAAGATTCTGCTGCAGAGAAATAAGCAACGTGTGCTATTAACATGTTCAGCAGAATAAGTCATTGCAACTGTGTAGGGAAAGGATCAAATATCCTTCCAGTGGATATCAGTTGTCGAATGTTCTTAGTTTAGATGCTTAAAGGTGGTGTGTTAACCATCCTGGTTTTATATTTTTAAATAAATATGCCCTCCAGCGTGGCTGTGCTGTAGCTGTTGTTGGTCTAAGTTTTGGAGTTTTGGTTTTCATTTTGAACCTCTGCTACTTTTTTTAAAAGTGATTCAGGTGAGCTATGAAAAGAGGAAAAAAGATCAGTGTCATGCCTAGAGCCAGCTCACAAATTCTGGAGCTGATGATCTAGGCTAAAGATTATGGGCTTTTCACATTTTTGCTTCTGAACATTTAGTCACTCAATAGCCCCCTTTTGTTCTTTTAGCTCTTCTTCCTCCCTCCCCCTTAAATATAAGGGATTTCAAAGAGCTGTTACTACTCCCTGATTAACTTTGGCAGACTCTTAGAGTCCTAAATCATTTTCACGGGTGGCACATTACATTCTGGGACAGGTTATTAATTTTGTGTACCGATGACAGTCTTGTCCTTTTCCACTCATGTCCTTTACTTGCCTCCCAAGAGGAAGTGGTCCTAACCACAGGAGGGGAAACTACTTCGAGAAAGTATCTAAAAGGTTTGAGTGCTGATAAGTTCAAAGTTTGGGCAAAAATAAAGATAGGAGATTACTTATAGACTCAGCTACTGAGAATAAAGTTAGTCATTCATTAGAGTTTGAATGGGTGAAAAATAATGATAGTTATGTCTGTTACTGATGATATACTTTTGTATCCCAGGCCCAATTCTAAGCAGTTGACAAGCATTATCTTATGTAACCTTTGTGACTACACTTCCTATTTTACTGCCAGGGACTGAGACTCAGAAGTTATGCAATAACAACCATAACAGAACCTAGTGGGAGAAACTTCAAGCCGGAGGTTTTCCTGACCTCAAAGGCCATGCTCCTTTTCCTACATCACAACGAGTAAAGGAATAACTGCTTTTTCATTCTGGCTTCCAATGACAGTTGACAGCACTGATCCTTATTAAGAAAATGTCCGTGCACAGTCCTGGTAAGGGTGTGGTACTGCCAACACTGAAGCCTCTCCTGTGTGTAAAGTCTTATGTCCTAGATGCCCCAGTGCAGATCATTCACCTGAGATGGGGCCCAGTTAGATCTTGGACTGGCACAATCATCACTAAGATTGCATAGACAGGGAGTCTTAGTGAAGGCATAGAGCATGAGTCCTGGGGAAGATGGTTGGTGGTGAGGCTATGGCAGTGCAGGCTTGGCAAGCAGAGGCCAGTGTAAGAGCAGAGATTCCAGGGGAGAGCGTGGAGCAGGGCCAGCGAGGAGACTCCAAGCCCAAACTTCACCTGCTTTGACAGCTCAGCTCTGGTTCAGCAATACTGATTATACTTGCACAACCAGACTCTAAACTTTGCACATGACCTAACTGTGGAACTGAAAAACTTTCATGATAATCAACTTGTTTGGGGTGTAAAAGGGCAATAATGCATCACCAGAATTGTAGAGAAGAGAAAGAGTTATCTTTTAAAATTTTGTCTAGATATTTCATATTTTTTCAATAAAAAATCAAATAAGGCCTAATCTAGGCTAATTTTAATCAAGGTAACGCTGTACTCATTCTGCTCAGCATCATCAGGATAGAAATTCCCGGAGCAGAAAAAAATGTGCATCCTAAACAAATTGTGGTTTTTTTTTTTTTTCAAGTCAAAAATTATTAAATCTCCCTTTGGAATACTATTGTCTTCTGGAAAAAGAAAATCTTTTATGGCACTGAGTCAACATGAATCCGAGAAAAGAGAGTGCCACAATTAATCCATTCCTTTAACAAATATTTGTTGAACGCTTCCTATGTGATAGGCACTGAGGGAAATACAAAGATGAATAAAACCATCCGCTCCCACAGACTATCTGAGGACACACATACATAAACAATTGCAAAACAATTCGACAGGGGCTGTAACAAAGGTTTGTACAAGGCCCCAACGGAACTCAGAGAACAGAGCCGTTCATTTAGGCAGATTGTCTCAGAGAAGACTTCACCAGAGAAGGGACTTCGAGCTGCTCCTTGAAGGGAACAACCACTTGTGCGAATTTCCAGAGGCAAGACAATGCTTGGCCTGTTTGGGGAACAGTGTGAAATTCCATTTGCATGCAAAGAAAGAGTTTTGGTTTGGGGTTTTCTTAAATATTACTTAGTTAATATTTACCCTTGAAGCATTTTAAATGCATTAGCTCATTTAATCCTCAAAATTTTTGAAATAACTCAAATTTTACAGATGAGAAAACTGAACTTTAGATAAGCTAAATATTATGTCAAATTTTCCTCAGTTAGTAAAGGGAAGAGCTGTTACACAAACACAGGTAGTTGAGCTCCAGCGCATAGGCTCCAACCACTGTAACTGCACTGCCCACACTGCTCAAACATGAGGAAGGAAAGGTAAGTTGTAAAGGACTTTTTATGTTTGAACTTGATATTATGTCACTATCAAAGGTTTTGAGGCTGAAGAAAACACCATCAGATTTTGGCTATGGAAATTTGACTCCACTGGTAGCGTAAAGAATGGGTTGGAGATCAAGGAAACTGGAAACAAGAAGGCCTATTAATAGTTTTTTGCAGAAACACAGGCAAGAGATAATGAGGATATTAATTGTTATGGTGGGGTGGGTCTGTATAGTAATAAACAGAACGAAAATATATTAGTGGTAGCATTAACAGGATTTGGTGACCTTGAGAGCAGGGAATGGACAGTGAGGTGAAGATCTGAGTCCAAGATGAAACAGTTTTCAGCCTGAGTAATCGGGGAGATGGTGAGTCCATTGGTTAAGTATTAACCAAGGTGAAGGTGGAAACGTGAGAAGAGGAAAAGCTTGGTTAAGAATGATAGGAATTTCACTTTGGTACATGTTAGTTTGAGGTGCCTGGAGAAATAAAGTTCTGGTGTTGAGGAGGGGAAAAGCATAGAGGTATAGATCTGCTTGTCATTGTCTTGGGCACGGCCGAACCCATGCAGTGATGATGAATTTCATGCAGAGGCAGAAGAAGAGAGCACCTGGGATGTAATGGTGCAATGATTAAGTACTCAGCGGCTAACCAACAGGTCGGCAGTTCAAACCCCCCAGTTGCTCCATGGGAGAAAAGACCTGGCAATCTGCTATTATAAAGATTTTACAGCCTAGGAAGTCCCATGAGGCCTATACATAGGGTCATTATGAGTCAGAATTGACTTAACGGCAAACAACAAAGAAGAAGAAGAGAAGCCCAAAACTAAAAAAGAAAGAAGGTAGGGATGAAAGAAGAGAGGGAAGAAGAAGGGAAGAAAGGATGAAGGAAGGAAGGGAAGGAGGGAGCGTCAGAAAGAGGGAGGAAGGATGAAAATTTTAAATAAAGAATCTGGTCATCTCAAATTTCTGAAACATAATCTTACTCCTGATAGAGAATTGGCTTGTAATTTCCCCATATTTCATTTTCCCTTCCATTAATTTCAATGCTAATTTAAAATAGGATTATTTTTAAAGATGAATATCCATTATATTATTTTCAAGTAGCCAACAAAGAAAACTTCTGAAGGTGCAAATTCTACACCAAAGTCAATAATTTCAAGATAGAAAATGAAAAAATATTCTTACATAGAGAACCACCACATGTCTGTCAGTTTGTTATACCGTGGTGGCTCACATGTTCCTGTGATGCTGGAAACTATGCCACCAGTATTTCAAAAGCAGGGACACCCATGATGGACAGGTTTGAGCGGAGCCTTCAGACTAATACAGGCTGGAAGGACTTGGCGATCTACTTCTGAAAAAACTAGCCAGTGAAAACCTTATGAATAGCAGTTGAACATTGTCTGATATAGTGCCGGAAGGTGAGCCACTCAAGTGGGGAGGCACGTAAATACAACTGAGGAAGAACCGGCTCCTCAAAGTAGAGTTGACCTTAATGTCGTCGGTGGAGTCAAGCTTTCAGGACCTTCATTTGCTAATGTAGCACAACACAAAATGAGAAGAAACAGCTGACTGAAGAAGACTGAAGAAGAACTGATGACTTTGAATTATGGCATTGGTGAAGAATGTTGAACATACCATGGACTGCCAGAAAAACAAACAGATCTGTCTTGGGAGATGTACAACCAGAATGCACCTTAAAAGTGAGAATGATGAGACTTTGTCTCAGGTACTTTGGACATGTTATCAGGTGGGTCCAGTCCCTCGAAAAGGGCATCATGCTTGGTAGAGGGTCAGCAAAAAAGAAGAAGACCCTCAATGAGATGGGTTGACACAGTGGCTGCAACAGTGGGTTCAAACATATCTACTATTGTGAGGATGCACAAGACTGGACAGTGTTTCATTCTGTTGTACATGGGGTCGCTAGGAGTCAGAACCGACTCAGCAGCACGTAACAACAACAACATATGGAGAGAGGTTTGTCACAGACTGCAAAAAAATCCCAACAGCATTACAGAAGAAAAAATAAATCTAACAAAACACGTTTCTGTAGAAAGTCCTTAGGCATTTTCTCATTTTGTTTTTTCATGACAGCAGGTTGAAATCATTTAACAAATAGTAGTGGTAATATTCTTCAATACAGTGAAAATTGTATAAGTAAGCAGGCATTGACAATTATTCTCAACTTGCAGCTTGTCTCCACTAATCAAGGGAGAGATTTTTTTTCCTTACTGACAAATCAGTGATTATCATTAAAAAAATCTTACTTACATAATACAAAAAATGACTGGGTTTTATTAGAAATATCTTTTTAAAGATATGAATGTGAATCCATGTGCATGAGAAATGCTCACCTACTTCAATACGGTGCCAAGATAATCCAGACACCTACTTAGCATCCAAGCCTCCTTGAATAAGTATACCTGAGTCTAGAAACAACCAGAGCAGGTAACATCTGTGAGTCTCCCATTCAGCAGCGACTAATTTGATCCCAAGTGCACAGCAGTGGTTCAAAAGGCAGAAATAGAGAAAGGTGAATGATAGCTCCCTTGGTTACTTGACTTCTCTCTTTGGCTGTTTGTTCTTCCACCAGTTAGATTTTGATGAAAATCAAAAGTGCAGTCAATATGAATACTACAAGAGTTACTACTTTGCACTTGTTTGAATAGTATAAATTATCCATATGCAGGTATGGATTTTCCTCACTTTATGTAATAAATACATTGTTTAAAAGTGTTGTGTAAATAAATGATGGTAAACCAGCTAATATTTTAAGTGCATACTACTTAAAGGAATGCTGTTTCTATAAAGTGGAGAATTCTTTTCTTTTTTTAATATTTTTATTGTGCTTTAAGTGAAAGTTTACAAATGTCAGTCTCTCATACAAAAGCCAATACACACCTTGCTATATACTCCTAGTTGTTCGCACCCTAATGAGACAGCACATTTCTTCTCTCCACCCTGTGTTTCCGTATCCATTCTGGCAGCTTCTGTCCCCCTCGGCCTTCACATCTCCCCTCCAGACAGGAGCACCCCACATGGTCTTACGTGTCTACTTGATCCAAGAAGCCCACTCCTCACCAGTATCATTTTCTGTCTTATAGTCCAGTCCACTTCCTGTCTGAAGAGTTGGCTTCAGGAATAGTTCCCATCTTGGGCTAACAGAAGGTCTGGGGATCATGACCTTCGAGGTCCCTCTAGTCTCAGTCAGACCATTAAGTCTGGTCTTTTTACTAGAATTTAGGGTCTGCATCCCACTGCTCTCTTGCTCCTTCAGGGATTCTCTGCTGTGCTCCCTGTCATGGCAGTCATTGGTTGTAGCCGGGCACCATCTAGTTCTCCTGGTCTCAGGCCAATGTAGTATCTGATTAATGTGGCCCATTCTGTTTCTTGGGCTCATACTTACCCTCTGACTTTAGTGTTCTTCATCCTCCTTTGCTCCATGTGGGTTGACATCAATTGTTGCATCTTACATGGCCGCTTGATAGTGTTTAAAACCCCAGACCAAAATGGGATACAGAATGTTTTCTTAATAGTTTTTATTATGCCAACTGACCTATATGTTCCCTGAAGCCATGGTCCCCAAATCCCCGCTCCTGCTGCACTTGCCTTCGAAACTTTCAGTTTATTCAGGAAACTGATTTTGGTTTAGTCCAGTTGTGCTGGCCTCTCCTGTATTGTGTGTTGTCCTTCCCTTCACCTAAATTAGTTCTTCTCTCCTATCTAATTAGTGAATACCCCTCTCCCTGCTTCCCTCCGTCCCCACTCTGGTAACCATCAAAGAATATTTTCTTCTCTGTTTGAACTATTTCTTGAGTTCTTATAATAGTCATCTCATACAATATTTCTCCTTTTGCAACTGAGTAATTTCACTCAGCATAACGCCTTCCAGATTCCTCCATGTTATGAAATGTTTCACAGATTCATCGTCATTCTTTATTGTAAAGTGGAGAATTCTTTAATAAAATAATCACCTCTTAAGTTTGCCTATGGACCTCTATGCCAAATCCCTTCATAAATGAATACTCCTCAGTTCACATTTTTAACAAACATACATTTCCCAACGTTTGGTTTTTAAAGTAGAGCACAAGTGCAGCCACATGGCAGATATCATCAGAAAGGTTAGGTAGTATTTACAGCCACAGCAGGCTATAATCACTAGTGTAACATGATCTGATTTGTGTGTTTAAAGGATCCCTGGCTACTGTGTGGAGAATGGAGTGTAGGCAATCAAAGGAGAATCAGAGAGTCAGTTAGGAGGCTATCGTACTTGTCTGGAAAAGATAATGATAACTTGGACTAGGGCTGGAAATGAAGAAAAGTGGGCAGATTGGGGGTATTTTTTATAGTCAACTGGACGTATTAATGGATTGGACATGGAAAATGGAACTAGTGAGTGGACAATAACTAGATAGATGGAATGCTGCTTTCTGAGATGGGAAGAATTTGATATGAGCAAGTTTAGATACAAGAGTTCTTCCTGACCATGTTAAGTTTGAGGTGCTTGTTAATACCCAGATGGATGTCAGTTTTCTCATATGTCAAGTATAGATGATAATGTATACCTTAAAGGACTGTTGTGTTTAAATCACCTAGCCAACTTACCTATCACCAGGTGCTCAATAGTGATAGCTAATATTATTGGATATACACAAAAAACAAGTAATGTTACTGGCACCAGAAGTTGAGAAAAGTCAGAGTTACTGATTTAGAATTTGTAATCATTTGCTCAGCTTAAGTTCAAGTCAAGAAACTTTTCTGAGCACTTACCATGACCCCGGCATTGTGCTAAGTACTAGGGATACATATAAGAATGACAAAGACAGAGTCTGTCTTGTCACAGAGCTCAGAGCCAACTGTGGAAAAGAATGGAATGCTCAAAGGGCAGAAATTAGAGGAGAAAAACAAGAGGTCGCAACTTGGCAAACACTTTATGCAGAACATGCAAGAGAGAAGAGGAGCCAACAGAGGAAGCTAAGAAGGACAAGGTAGGACAGATAACAACCTGGATAAGGTCAGGGGCATGGCCAACAGCAGAGGAATGTGTTTGACAATGGAGAGTTGATCTACAGCATTACCCAGAAAAAAATTAAGGGTGAATCAAAGCTGAGAAAATGTCAGGAGATCACAGATAGCTTTCAAAGGGGAATCATTTTTATGAACAGTGAAGAGACCAGAAACAAGATTGTGAAGGACTAAGGAGAAAGCAGTTATGAAGTAGTGTCCTCTGAGGTAAAAAAAAAAAAAAAAAAAAAATGCATCATAGCAGAAGCTTGACAGGGTAAGGAGAGAAAGAAGGGAGTAAGTGCTACCCACATTAAAAAAAAAAAAAAATCCAAACTCATTGCCATCCAGTCGATTCCAGCTCATAGAACAGAGTAAAATGGCCCCATATGGTTGTTTCCAAGGAGCTGTTGGTGGGTTCGAACTACTGACCTTTTGGTTATCAGTCAAGCATAGCAGGACCTAATATTTAAAACACAAGGCCATGCAGGACACAGATGAAAGATTTTTATTCTAACTCTCCACAAGGCAGTAAGTCAAAATCGAACTCAAAATCAAACTAGGAGAACTAACAGCAGTTATCTACTGTCTTTTCTAAAGCTTCATTTTATTTACACAGGCTATATTATAGATGGAGCCCTGGTAGCACAGTGGTTAAGAGCTATGGCTGCTAACCAAAAGGTTGTCAGTTTGAATCCACCAGCGGTTCCTTGGAAACTCTATGGGGCAGTTCTACCATGTCCTATAGGGTTGTTAAGAGTCAAAATTGACTTGACAGAGATAAATTTGATTTATATATTTATTTATATTTATATAATGTAATAGATGATACACAGGCAGACCAACAGACAGACAGATTCATATACACACACTCATATTTAGGGAACTTTTTAAATCAATTCTCTTCACATTATGAGAAAATCAGACCATGGTATAAACTCTTGGTTATAGCTTCAAAAAGAATACCCAATTTTATGTTCACATACTTGAACTTTCCTATCCTGATAATATATTGCAGTAATGTTTTTTGTGAATGAGTAAGAGCCATGGAATGCTGGTTCTTTATTCCTGGTTTCAGTATTAACTGATGCATGTCTCTGGACAAATAACTGAGCCTTTGCGAGCCTCCTTTGTCTTATTTATAAAGGAGGGCTGAGATCTTCTTATGGAAAACAGGGTTTGACTGTCATAGCCTCGGGTCACTCTACATAGATGAGGAGCATTCCAAGTCTCTAAAAATTAGAGAAAGCCCTAGCTTGAAAATGCAGTAAACCTGGTAATGCTAAGTTTTAGAAATGGGTATAAAGACAGACATGGTCAGCTTGGTACCCAAATCCACTCCCAGTGGTGCTGGATGAGTTCGCTGCAAGAATAGACACAAAAAAGATGAAGAGACACACGTCAATGTACATGCACAGAAGAGTACATGGCCATGCTCTCCAAGTCACTAAAGAGAATATCTAGATTGATATTTTTATTATTTAACTGGGGGACACATTCAACAGCTTAAATCACAGATTAATTTAACATGTACAACTGGTTCATAAACTTATATAAAGATATGCCCATCTTCCCTTAAAGCTATACTTTATTTTTAAATGACCATATTAGACATTTTAACAAATAATAGTAGCTATTTCAGTGCTTACTATGTGCCAGGCACTGTCCTAAACATGTCACAAGTATTAATTCAGTGCTCAGTTTTGGTATGAGGTGAGTACTATTATAATCACCTTCTTACAGATAAGGAAACTAAGGCACAGAGCAATTAAGTAACTTTTCCAAGGTTACCTAGAAAGTAATTGGCAGCCCCTGGGTTTTCACCCACACAGGTTGGCTGGAGTTTTTTACCTAAACTATCACTGTATATTCTGCTATAAATATTTATTTAGCACTTACTATATTTTTTTTTATATTAGAGGTGGTGGCACAGTGGTTAGGAGCTCAGCTGCTAACCGAAAGGTCGGCAGTTCGAATCCACCAGCCACTCTTTGGAAATCCTGTGGGGCAGTTTTACTCTGTCCTATAGGATCACTATAAGTCAGAATCAACTTGACAGCAAGGGGCTTTGGGTTTTGTATTCCAGGCATTGAACTATGTACTGGGAACACAATAGTCAACAAGGTAGATAGATTCCTTGCCTTCAAGGCTAAAGTGGGGTGGAGAAAAAGATCAAAGAGAGGTAGGGTGTTACCTTAAACTACTTGAATTATGAAGCGGAAACACAGAGCTCAATGGTGAAGAGAGTACTGGAAACTAAAGATGATGGAAATGCAAACATTTCCCTTCTCCTCCCCTCCAGTAGAAACCACTTGCCCTTGTGATTGTAACAGGGATGTGTGGCATGGAGAGTTTGATTGCTCCCAGCAATGCTACGAAGGGCTATAGAAGACTAGTCTCCAGGCACTAAGGACCAGGAAAGCAAAGGCCCCACCTGTAGTAGCCTATTCTTATGACACCTGATCGACCTTTATCCAGGCTACCACGTAAGGTCACAGGCTTGTCAAATGCTTCATTTTCTGCATGACTCACACACAGAGAAGGGGCATAGTGTCTCCTCTTAGACTTGCATAAACCACTAAGATCTTTACCCAGTCATTCATTCAAAAAATATTTATTGAGTGCCACCTATGTGCTAAGTATACAGCACTGAGTGGGACAGATGTCCCACCTGTCAAGGAGCTCAGGGCTTGTCTTCAAGAGTTTTTTAAATTACTATTCCACCCTGAAGGGTGAAGAATCATGCCTTTGCTAGCCTGTAAAAAAAGATACCACACTGGCAATAGAGCTGGGGAAGTAGTAAATAAAACTAATGTGTGAGGATTTTTTTAAAGAAATAAGCAAATTATCCTAGTCCTCACTATTCTTTTCTTTCACTAATACCTTGAAGGAAAAAATGTAAATTAGACAGCATAAATATGCAAAATAGTTGGCCTATAAGGAGAAATTTTCTGCTTTTCTAAAGATTCAAAACTCATTTTTGAGTCATAAAAACAAATACATTAAGCACATGAGGAGAACCATGATACTGTATATGTAACCCAAATAAGTCACAATTTTAACTAAATAAGTAATCATTTATATGACTAAAACAAAACAAAAAAAAAACCCTAATAATTTAGATGCTGGGTCCTTCCCCAAATAACATTGAAGATGCTGCCATACCTGTAATATTCACAAAAGAAACTCAAGGACTCCTTTTTTTTTATTTTGAAAAAAAAAAAGAAAACACCCTGGAAAGTGTTTATTAATGAAATGTTTCTAATTTCTCTTCTCTACTCATAGGAAATTTAATAAATGTATAAATGTACAGCTCATTAAAATCTTCAGTCTTAGCAATGTCTACAGAACATTAAGATAATTTTAATGCCCAACAGATAACAAAAGAGAGCAAAATGTTCTTTAGTTATTCCAGCATAGTTACAGTGCTCAGCTTAAAGCTAGAGTGAAAGATGCAAGGTTTTTTTCTTCCTGCCAGCTTATCACCTTATTTATCAAAACCCAATTTTAACATATTATTTTAGATCAGAATAGCATCATCTTAGCAGGCTAAGACTTGGCCTCCATGTTACTGAGTAAGATATATGTATGATATCTGTGTTCTCACCAAGAATACTGATGAGAAAGAAACCTTCGAAATATAGCAGGTTTTTATAAATAACTGCAACAACCCAGTCACCTGTCCACTGACGTGGCTAAGGTATTAAGCCCGTAGGTAGTTTTACGTGGACTCGAGCTTGATTGTTTCTTAGTTCTGCTTCAGAACCCCATGTTCCACAGAGGCGGAAATGTGGATGTTGTGGGTCAGTGAGCATTCCTTTCCAGGGTGCTTCAGAGATGAAGCCCCATGATTAACACAGTGCCCTTAATGATGGGCGGGGGGCTAAACATTCCAAGATTGGCCTGGATTCTTGCCAGAATGGAGAGAAAGGGGTCTTTGTATATAGACATCTGAAGGGCGGGCACAAACATGTTAGCTGATACTTAACACCCAAAACCAGTGCCAAAACCGTTAGCTCTCCTCAATAGCCTACTCTGGTTTCAACTGTCCACAACAATGGAGCAGCCACCTCAAATTACAAAATTTGCTCTTTAAACATCCTCAGAGGAATTCCCAAAATAGCAGCTGTTAGAAGCAAACAGACTGTAATTCATTGATATATGCAGACCTTTTAATGTTTTTCTGGAGACAATTTTTCTTTTTTGTTTTTGGTACCTACACAACCATCTATGCATTTTTAATAATTACCTTGCAGATTGTGTGATGCAATTCCTTCATGTACTTGAAGAAGGATCCCTGGGATTCGTACTCAGATGAAATTGTTAGTTTTTGCTGCAAGAGGCCTAGCTAATTTATGTGGTAAATTTTTTATACGTTTTATCCCCTGGTTTTCCTTCCCTGCTGTCCTCGCCCCCTTTCTTCTTCAGTACATTAAGAGATTCTGATGTGCCTGCAGCAACATCCGCAGGTCATGGCTGACTGCAGCGATGCCAGCGCAGACTTCCCCGTCGAGGAGCCCAGCCATGTATGCCGCCTCAGCAGAGCTCGCTCCCTCGGAGCCCCCTCTGGGATCCCTCTTTCACCAGGGCTGGATCTAATCTCACATCTTCAATAACTTTTGTGGGCTCAGTTTAGTTCCTGGCAGACAGTTATCTGTGTCGCATAAATTCCACAAGCAACCCCCTATCTCTAGAGAACCATTGGCCAGGCAGGTGGCTGCAGAGGCAGCTCCAGAAATGTCAGCTTATAAGTGGCCATGGGTAGCCAAATAAGAAAATAAAATTGTATGCTTTGCAGTTCAAAGTGTTTTGATTCTCTTTCCCCCATATTTATTCATGCAAAATGGTAACTCTACATTAATAGGTTGTTGGGTTATTATATATATATTATATATATATATAAAAACAAAACTCATTGCCATTGAGTCGATTCCGACTCATAGCGACCCTACAGGACAGAGCAGAACTGCCCCGTACAGTTTCCAAGGAGTGCCTGGGGGATTTGAACTGCCAACCTTTTGGTTAGCAGCTGTAGTAATTAACAACTATGCCACCAGGGTTGGCACATGGTTAAGGTTAATATGTTTCCAAATGAACCAGGGTGTAACTTTGAAACATCAGTTTTCAACAGGCCGTTCAAATCTGGCCACTACAGGACTTTGGCATTGATGTGGACATTTATTTAGGAAGCCAACATGTCTGCAAGCATCAGCAGTTCTAAACAGATAATTATTCCTAATGAGCAAACCGTTTAGATGGAACAACTGCAAAACACTATTAAATGTGAAATTATTTAGTATGTTTACGAACCATAATCACCCTAATAATAAATACAATAATTTTAAAATATCAAAATGATAAAATATAACTTGTTATGTAATATATTAATATAAGGTGTCAAACTGTTTATTACTGTTAACTACCTTTCATAATTTTGAATCATCAAATACCGTAATATGTTTTATAGAGTGATAATGTTTAGTAGAAATTTTATCTAATAAAAAACTAATTCTATTTAGTTAGGGTAGAATTATAGTGATACAGTAAGGAATAAAACACTTTGGGTATAACTAGAAATTCTGGTACAGGTGAAAGCAGGTACTACAAACTTAACAAGTCTTTTGTGTGACCTAACTGCATTAGAATGTGTTAGTAAGGTTGCCTATTGCATAATAGTAATAATTTATATTAGTAAGGTTGCCTATTTCATTAGAAAGGTCATCACGGATTTGGGTTGAATCATTAAAGAAAGGAGACCACCTTAGCAGAGTGCTCTTCAAGGGGCTGAAGGATGAATATACTTCACTTTGTTAAAATTACCTCACTGGAACTCAATATTCTAATTTTACAGTAGGAAGAGAAAATGAGGAAGCTTTGAAGCCCCAATTTCCATGTTCCTCTTGTTGTAAGTGGATGGATAATTGTACCATGACATTGTTTCTCTAACACACCAACACAATACGGTAAAAGCCGCCAGCCTGTTTGTTCTTCCAATTATAACCAAACATACCAGCCCTGTGACACGCCAAATCATAGAAGACCTTACCCTCCATTTGTTGTTTCTTAACATTTGAATTGCTGTTTTAAGAGGTCTTGTGCTATTTGAAAATACTACAATTTTTAATCCCAGAGTTATTACTGAAATAAATGCATTACAAGGTATCTATGTATAATTCTTAGGTGTTTGTATGGATTTAACAAAAATACAAGCCTCATTAATCCTCAAGAGCTGTTACTTATAATTACCTCTGGAGCTAATTTTAGTTCCTGTGTTTCTATCATTAATGGTTAGCAAACATAAACCTACATGGTGACTTATCCTAGAAAGAATTTTGTTAGAATCCTTAATTTCTATAAAAGCACAATAAACTACCCACTATGTAATATCCAGGTTACGTAAGTCCACCTTGTATTTGGCTCTTTTCAGTTACAAAGAGCAAAAACATGTCCAAATTATCTTATAAAATTACCTTAAATATTACATATTGTAAGGACACCCAAGAAAGTAAGGAAGAACAAAAAAAGTTTCTGCTAGCAAAACTTGTAAAGAAGCTGAACATCACCCATGGTAGCACTGAAATACCAAAAGCCCAAAAACAGCTCCAAGATTCTGCCATCTTGAGCCTCAGTTTCCCTCTCCTTCTCTCTCTACCTCATGCCTTCGCTGGTCTTCTTTCGGGCTATCTCCTCACTTACAGGCCACTCTTTTTATCTCCTCCTCTTTCTGAATATTTTAAAGTCAAACTCCCTAAGACAGAAGGTGCCGTTTGAGTAGTTAACGCTTATCAAGGTTGGAACAAACACAAAGGAAGGAATTATCTTACCATGCCACCTCAAAAGATGACCTGGAAGAGGTCTTTGACACAGGCAGTGATCTCAGGCCCATCTGTGACTGCAACTGCAAGATCACATATGTCCAATACTTGCTAATAAAGGGACCGTGGGTGGTAGCGAGCACTCAAAGTATCATGTACATTCAAAACCTCAGTATACAACACAGAATGCCTCACTGGTGAATGCAGCCTCAAACTGCCTCTACCATCAACTGGAAAAGAGTTTGAAGGACTTACTAGCTATCCATTCCTCCAGAGGGAACAAGGTGAATATCAGAAATTCATTAGTACCATATTGTCTTGACCCTTTATGTAACTGCTTATTGTTGTTGTTAGGTGCGGTCAAGTCAGTTCTGACTCATAGCAACCCCATGCACAACAGAATAAAACATTGCCTAGTCCTGCACCACCCTCACAATCATTGCTGTTTGAGCTCATTGTTGCAGCCACTGTGTCAATCCATCTTGTTGAGGGTCTTCCTCTTTTTCACTGACCCTCTACTTTACCAAACATGATGTCCTTCTCCAAGGACTGGTCCTTTCTGATAATATGTCCAAAGTATGTGAGATGAAGTCTCATTATCCTTATTTCTAAGGAGCATTCTGGCTGTACTTCTTCCAAGACAAATTTGTTTGTTCTTCTGGAAATCCATTCAGTATTCTTCACCAACACTGTAATTCAAAGGCATCAATTCTTCTTCTGTCATTTACTGTCCAGTTTTTGCATGCATATAAGGTGATTAAAACTGCCATGGCTTGAGTCAGGCACACCTTAGCCCTTCAAGTGACATCTTTGCTTTTTAACACTTTAAGGAGGTCTTTTGCAGCGATTTGCCCAATGTAATGTGTTGTTTGATTTCTTGACTGCTGCTACCATGGGCATTGATTGTGGCTCCAAGTAAAATGAAATCTTGAAAACTTCAGTCTTTTCTCCATTTATCATGATGTTGCTTATTGGGCCAGTTGTGAGGATTTGTTTTCTTTATGTTGAGGTGTAATCCATACTGAAGGCTGTACTCTTTGGAAAATATGGCCTTGATGTAATTGCTTATACTGGACTATTCTTTATTTTCTTAGTGTGCCCTCAGCTTTCACTCAGAGTGATGAAAGAAAAAAAAAAAAAAAAAGCCTTGTATTTAAAAACCCTTTACTGCATTTGCTATAGGAACGTTGTTGAGGATGCCATTCAGGCCTTTCTTATACACAGCTTTATCACAGAAATTTTCCTTAGGACTATGTGGTAGGAAAAGTTTTCTGTGCCTCAGAGAAAGAATCTGTTTCCTCATCTTGAGCAATTATCCAATTCTTCCTTTTCACATAGGCCACCAGAAAGCTTAAACCCTAATTCACAGCAAAGCAATCGTGTCCTATTTTATTTCTGATATAGACTCATGCTCTAATTTCTACTTCTCTTAATCCTATTTTTGAATATTTTGTATCCTACCATTCTGTGGTATTTATTTCTTACAAATTAATTTAAATCTCTTGAGGGAATAAAAAGAAAAAATGATATTTATAAGACATATTTATATTTATCTAAAGTTTATAAATGTATATTATTTATAAGGAGCCCTGGTGACACAGTGGTTAAGCGTTCAGCTGCTAACTGAAAGGTCCATGGTTCAATGCCACCAGCCACTCTGAGTGAGAAAGATGTGAGTCTGCTTCCATAAAGACTGTAGCTTTGAAACCCTGTGGGGCAGTTCTACTCTGTCCTATCGGTTAGCTATGAGTCAGAATCAACTCAACAGCAACAGATTTGGCTTTTTGGTTTTTTTTGGGGGGGGGTTATAATATTTATAAGGCATATATGACAAATTTAACCTAGGACACCAGAAAAGAATGATATTTTATTCTATCACTCTAAATGTTGGAAGTAGTCACAAAGGGTCCTGAATATCTGTCTTTCCCACTGAATTAAGAATTCAGTTCAAAACCACTGCAAGAGAAGACCTCACCAAAAAAGACTATCCAAATATCGATAAATATCAGAAAAAAATTTGTATGTGAAAAATTTTACAGGTTTTCAACCTTTGTATACTTTCAAAGACCAATTTAAATTATCATACTTTGTACTTAATCCTATAAGATTTATAGTCAACACCACTTCTAATGACATTTTTGCCAAGGAAAATATTACAGAAATAAGAAGCCAAATTAAAACTGACCACATCAATGTAAATAGAAAGACATAAATTGCTCAGATTTTGCCAAAAAAGGAGAGGGAGGAATCAGCGTGATTAGGTGTCTTTCTTGTTTAAAAAAAAACTTAAAATGCTGCACAATTCTATTTCCAATGTTGTTTCAACAGCTGACTTTAATTCAGTAAGGTGGAATGAAGAAATAATTCCTATTTTTAGTAGAAGAAGGAAACACAGTGACAGGGCTATTACAGGACCTGCTTCCCTGGTGTTCCTGAGTAATGGCTTTCCCTTCATACATAATGCTCTTTTGCTTAACCCTAAACCATCGTCTATCTCTACAAAGAGGGTCAGTGCCCCAAAAGAGGCCTACTCTCAAGAAAAAAGGAAACACCCCAAACAAACGTGCAGGTCTAAAGCAAGAAACTTCCTTAGAGTAAGCTAAAGAGTTATTTTGGTGTTACCTTTTGAATCATGGTCTATTTCTAGCTTACACACACACACACACACACACACACACACACACACACCATTGTATTACTCCACCGGGCAAACTAAGATAATTTGCTACATCCGCAGCTCCAGGTGACATGCTGCCCTACAGAATCAAATAAGAATAAAACATTTATACAGAGATTTTCATTTGAGGCAGAAGAATTTTCAAAGTGATAAAAGAGACTCGTAAGTTTTCATCTCTTTCTAATGAAGATGAAAATCATGTTAAACACCAAATACACTTGTCTAATTACATCAGGAAATACTGCTCTGTATTTGCTAATGAAATGGGATGCTACTGAATTCACTGAGAGCCAAAACAAAGTGAAGATATAACATCCTAATTACGAAAAGGCAATTGGTAAAATGGTTGTATGCTTTGAACTGTAATAAAAATTAATAAAATTATGTAAATACAAACACAGTTACTGAAAACCTGGCACTCTAACTTTAGAAAAGCCACAGAGCGTAATGACTCAGGAAACTTCAAACCATTTTTAACCGCATTCTCTTCGCAGAGAGAAGACTAATGAGAAAATGTTTGTCTAAAATGGCTAATATTTGTTTTAATATATTTACTTCATTGCTCTAAGTATAGAAGCCACCCCATATCCTTTTGGCAGTAAGGATAAAATCCTAAATAAATGAGGATGTAAGCACAAATTTTCCATCCACAAGCATTTTGCAATCTCCCAGCTAAGTCACCATTGATGGATTCACAATAAATGTCTTAATGGCCTTACATAGAACCCTGTTATAATGCGGGAGCCAGAGGACAGGCAGAACCCCTATTGTATGCTTTCCAAGTTATAAGAAAAGAGATGTACCACACATCACTATGTACACAGGGAACATGATTTGACCTCCATGATCAAATCCATGATATAACCAGGTGCCTCGTAATAGGTTATTACCATAGCTGGTACTTAGTGATTCTCCACAGTGGGCTTTGTTCTGTACTAATTTTTCACCCTGAAATCTCTTCATAGCATTCATGTTGACTCAAGAAATGCAGTGTCTTTAAAATTAACCTTAGGAATATATGTTCTATTAAATTTTCTTATAATTTAAACATGAAACTCATTATTAAAATTCATATAGCCTACTCCTACATTTTAATTCTTTAAAATTAATATTTTCATTGGCTATGACAGAGATCAGTGAAATGATAAGCTTTCTAACTTTCATCACTTAACAATATCTTGGTCAAGATGTGAATATGGCTCTAAACCAGATAAGCAATTTAAAAAACTCTTCAAATGTTGTGTCTCTGAACCATCTGAATAAATATCCTATTCTTTACTAACGGTCTTCAATGATAAATGTGCTTATTTGCAATACACTTACTCAAGGAGTTATAAAGGGACCAGAGATAACGTAAAAGGTCCCTACTTGCTTTAGAACGCAGGGGGAAAAAATACTGCTTCAAGTCTGAAAATATATAATGGAGAGTATATCTTCCATTTGGTTCTGATTACTTTTTGTAATCTACTGGGAGTTAATATAAGAGTACATATCTTCTTTGCATCTATTGGGTAAGTCTCCCCTAAGGTAGGTATAAGAATTACACCAGCTGCAGAGGATGTGAATTTCCTCTGGTTAAAATTGCTACAAACACACCATCGAAATTATGTACATAGAAAAATGCAAAATATTTTTATTTTCAGTCACTTTCAGGATGTGATTGTGCCAACAACGAAAGATTTACTTAATCCATAAAAATATAGCATTTATTGTGCTTTTAACATGGATCTTTTAAAAAATAATTTGAATATCAAATACACTGTAACCAAATGGGAGTCGTATTTAAAATATTCGGAGTAAACAGCTAAATGATAAATAGTGCATGGTCCTGCACATCTGCTCTTTGTAGTGTTTTTCAGTAATGCAGCGTAGTGCAGCATTTCGGCAAACCAATTCAAACATGAGAATTACTACAGAGCGAAAGCTCTTGTCACTGTTTGTGATTGTCTAATGGTATATGGTTCAATCATAAAGGGCAGCTGACAGGCTGGTATAAGAAATGAATTTTCTTCTTCCTCCTGACACATCAGGGTAGGACCCCCTGCTGTAATGCAGAAAATCTTTTATGCAAAAAGAATACACCATCTTTCAGCACATGATTACTATTCAGAAGATTCTGATTAGGTTTTTTGGTGCATTTTAAAAAAAAAAACATTGATTCGAAATTACTCAAAAAGCCAACTAGGTCTAGGTTTGTGCCTTACTTCCGCTCTTAGTCATTCTGTGGCCTCTGGCAAATCACCTTTTGTCTCAATGCCTTCATTTCCCCATCTTTGAAATGGGGATGTAAAATATGGTTTCTGCCTGAAAATAAAATGACAATTGAAGAATATTTATTTATTAAGAATTTCAAGCTGTATAGAAAATAACACTATCCAGGCACATGGGATTGCTGAGTAGAACTAGAGGGCACCTAACAAAGACAACAACAGGCAGTATTGCTGACAATGTTATCTTTCCAAATACTTAAAGGAAAAAAAAAAATCATGCTAAAAGTCCTAATCAAAAAGAAGTCAAACATGTTACATAAAATATAACATATCAAATTTTAAATATTTTAAATATATTGCATAAAATGGACACATTTTCACTCTCCTTGGAGCAGAGAGATCAAACAGCAATCCTTGGAAAAGTCCTTGGAAGACAACCGGGCCTGTCATAAAACTAACATTTTCGTTCAAATCAAGCAGTGTGGTAAATGCTTTGCGTTTACTTTCCATTTAATCCTCACAACTTCTCTATGAAGTAAGAGCTAACATTATTTCCATTTTACAAATGAGAAAACTGAAGCCTAGGGAATTTTTAAAATCCATCCCTTGGTTATAATATTGGGGGGCAGGAAGATACATTGAACTTTTAAAAAAATTCTGGTAGCAAAGCCAGAGTTAGCCCCAGCCTGCACTCTTAACTACAGCGCTATGTTGTACTTACTCATTTGATTGAAACAAAAAAGAAATACGTTGCCATCAAGTGGATTCTGACTCATAGGGACCCTATAAGACAGAGTAAAACTGCCCCACAGGCTTTCCAAGGAGCAGCTGGTGGATTCAAACTGCTGACCTTTTGGTTAGTAACCATAGTTCTTAACCACTGCGCCATCAGGGTATCGCTGATATTTATGCAAAAAATGGAAGAGTGAAAAAAAAAGATTTTTGATCTGGAGAAGAGTTAAGTGATTGGTGCTCAAACAGGACAGACAACTTCAGTCCTCTCAATAAAGCCCAACAGAAGAGGCATTCCAATAGGGGAGAGATGCATGAGTGAGTTGAGGAGCAGGTGGGGAGGAACTGTCAGTGAAGGCAGGGCGAGTCTAACCCTCAGCTAAATTGGTGTGAGAGTCAAGGAAGAGTGAGGAAAAGGATTGGGCAGGTGGACTTCCCCTGAGAGAGTCAACTACGGTTATACCATAATAGAGGCGAGGTAGAGGTTGGGAGGCAGGCTGGAGGAACGCTAGTCACCTGGGAAAGGGACCTCTGAAGGGAAAGGGTACTAATGAATGTGATTTATGTGAGTTCATGTTCATAAGGCTATATAAATGCAAGTTGTTATTGCTTAAGGAGTCTTACATTCACCAGACGGGAAGTGTTACATAAGAGAAACATAGGAATAAGATATTCTGTGCAAATTAACCGGGGCTGCTATTCTGTAGCCAAGAATATCCTACGTCTGGCTGAGTATCCCATTACCTCATCTGAGATGGTCAGGGAATTGAATAGTGGTACTTTCAGAGGTGGGGAGAGGGCTCTTCAAAGAACACTCTACCAGAGCCTGAAGTACTGCTGGTGATTTTAAGGAACAAGAAGGAGCCTTCTTTTCTGGGAAAGGAGTGGATGACCGGCAGAAATACTTGAAGGGATGCTACTATTGAAAGGCCGACTAGGAGGAATGAGACAGGTCTGGATGAAGGAAGCATCCACAGGGCATGCTGAGAGCAGGGGCCTAAATTGAAAGGGCCTCATCTTGTGATATTAGGCACAGCTCGATTGACCGAACTGTCAGGTTTAAGCTCTTATATGCCCGTGTTTCTTGAACCTGAGGTTCATAGGGATATTCTGAAGAATCTAAAAGTTTTTAAACCCCCCAAAATTTTTAAACACAGAAAACACTATTGTACACTAAAATCCCTTCTGAGATTGTTAATTCTTTAAAAATAAATGTGTGCATCTGGGGGCCCTTTTTGTGAAAAAAAAAAAGAATTAAAAATTCTGAGTAAAAATCATATACAAAAGTGAATATTTTTTAATGATGTTAGATAGGGACAGGAAAGTAACAGACCTTGAAGGTTAAGCATAGCATCTGGTCAGGTTCAGACAGAACAAACAGAGGCAGCATTGGAGGTCTGGGCTGACCAACTCCATCTTGTGGAGAATGAAAAAGAGAAATGGTTGGATGGTTGGAAGACTTTGGAGCCCTCAGTGAATAACAATAAAGAACATTTTGATCATCAGTATGGGACACCCTGGAGTTTCTACATTATCTTGTTGTTGTTGTTATTAGTTGTCATCAAGTCAGCTCTGATTCAGACCTTATGTACAACAGAACAAAAAATTGCCCAGTTCTGCACCATCTTCAAGATCATTAGTATGTTTGAGTCCATTATTGAGGCTGTTGTGTCAATCCATCTCATTCAGGGTTTTCTAGTTTTTGCTGCCCCTGGAGAACAGCCTATAATACTTTGGCATTAGAAACCAAACATTTTTCTGATTATCCCCATGGGTCTGAAAAAGGGAAAGAACCTGCTACAGGGATTATTACATTCATGAAGAAGAATCTACCTAGTAAGGCAATGATGATATCCCCATTCAACCTTGTTACTTTCTTCGTGAATGCTTTTTAGTAGTCATATCTCTTGATATCAATGCTTAGATATCTTTAAGTCCGTGACTACAACATGCAAATATCCACTAATAGACTTTTAGCTATTTATCTATACAGTACTTTCTCATAAATACATAATTGATTTACTGCATATGACATTGTTCATCATTTTAATTGAGAAAAGTCAGACAGAGACTATAAGAAAACTCTGGGACGAATCTAGGAAGCACTAATACCACACATTAGACCCTTAAAGCTGATCTGGCCCTTAAAGCCAAATCACAACTAAAGTAAACTGAATGGTTCAAAGTAGAGTGGCTTAACTGGAATAAATTAATCCACTATGTTGAAAACTGTTAGGGGTTCTGACTCAATTCCAAATATCTTCACTAAAACTGGAACCATGTCTTTTAGGAGGAACACATTATTGAGTTAGTTTAATGACTAGTCTATTATTTGAGGTGAATTTTTTTTAAATATTCAGGGAAAAAAATGTTTTGAATCTTTTAAAAAGTCTTTTTAAAAGCTATTGCAGAGGATTGGGAAGACCAAGATTATAAAATGTAGATTTAACTCCAAAGTAAAGAGATTATAATATAAAGGAAACTAGGAAAAAATCTAGGCTTCATGGGACCTTAAATTTATATAATTTGAGAGTAATTTTTAGTAAAAATAATTTTAAAATTAAGAATAAAAGGTATATTGTTTGGAGGCTTAAGGTCATGGTTTCACGTGACATCACAGTTAATTGGCCTAATATAGTGTTTAGTGCTTCTGTTCTACCGCCCAGTTTGATGCATAGAGGCTGGAGTCTTAAAAGCTTAACGAGGCCACCCAAATTACAACAATTGGTCTCTATTTACCTGGACAACACAGGAAGGAGAGTCAGGAATAGGAGGAGGAAAGCGAATGTATAGCTAAGTGCCTCCATGAACACCTGCCTCCTTTGCCATGAGACCAGAAGAATTGGATGGTGCTCGGCTAACATTACTGAATATTTTGATCAAATATTTTATAAAAGAATTGTGATCATGGGAGGAGGGGGGGAATGCAGAACAGAATTTCAAATTCTCATGGAATCCAGATTTTCTGGAGCCATGGAGGCTGGATGGATCCCTGAAACTACTGCCCTGAGGTAATCTTTAAACCTTAAACCAAAACATCCCCTGAAATCTTAAAACCAAACAATAGTTTGTCTTAACTAGTAAATAATGTCTGCCTTGAGCACTGTGCTCCTTTAAGATCTATCTATATAAGATGCAACTGACAATAACAACTCAAAAGATTAAGATACAAAACTTAGGGGGCAGTGATTTTATGTTAATGGGGGAGGAACAATTTGGAAAAGGAGGGTGAGAATGGTTGCACAACTCAAAGAATGTAGTCAATGTCACTGAATCATACATGTAGAAATTGTCAAATTGGTGTATTTTCTGCTGTGTATCTTCTCAACAACAATAAAGATAAAATAATTTTTTTTAAGTGAATGTTTTCAAATGAAGCTAGTTGGGACCTAGGGAAGTAAGGGGTCTTGAAGGTCTTGAAGGAGTCTTGAAGCACTATTAGCTTCGCAATAAATCCACCTCCTGGAGGGACTTAGAAATTAGGACGTTCCTTCATCTTCTGAGTCACACAACACAGGGCTGAGAGCATTTCACAGGGACAAATTAAAAGTGATCTTTCTTCATAGTTAGAGGCAGCGGGAGGAAAGGTTAGTTGGCACTAAAATTAAGGTATTCCTACAAGAAGCAGAAATACAATGATCAAGCAGGAGTTAGGAACAAACCATATAGTTTGGGAAAAAAAAAAAAGGTTTTGAGTGAGCACCATTTGTTGGAAAAGAATGTGACATTGACTCATAAAGTTAAACATCCACGTAGGTCAAACCTGACAATTCTGCTCCCTAGTTCTATATTATATTTCTTAGGAAACGTTTCCCTATGTATACCAGGAGACATGTGCAAGAATGCTCACAGCAGCATTGTTTGTAATAGATAATAATAGAAATACCCCAAATATCTACTAATGGAGTAGAAATAATTGTAGTTTATTAACTCAATGGATTATTAGACAGCACTGAAAATGTACAACAGTATGGATGAATATTAGAAACCAAAATATTGAAGAAAAAAGATAAAGTCTCAAAAAATTACATACAGTATAATGCCATTTCGATAAAGCTCAAAACAAGCGAAATAAAATAATATATTATTTGGGGATACATACATGTGTAGTGAAACCAATTTTTTAAGCAAGGGAAATATTAACACAAATCAGGTTAGCAGTTACCTCTCAGAAAAGTGGGTAATGGGCCTAGTGCAAACAGCTTCCTATATCCCTCCATAGAGAAGAGGCTAAGGCTGAGGCAAGGATTTTGAGCGACTAGCTTTTTTTTAGCTGATCCATTTCTCAAATTCAGACAGAGGTCTCCTCAGACACCAACCAATTGCTCATGCTCAGAAACGAGTTGTAGGTACATGACCACTGGATGGAATGCCTCCTTGAAAGTATCACTCCATTTGTCTGCTGATTCTCTCCCACGCTTTACAAAATGATACCTGCACAAGTGTCTTAACCTATCTCTCAAATAGAAACAACAACCACACCCCCTCCTGAGGAACTTTTCTGCATCACATCAAGGACAAGGGAATACCATCGGTGTCTCCAGACGTACTCTGTTCTCTCTCTCTCTCACACACACGCACAGACACACACATTATTGCTCATATATTAGGACACGGAATAGGGCTTGTCTTGTTGTCCAGAACTTTGGCCAAACCCTTTTAAAGCTGAGGACAATGTGTCAAGACCCCCACACTCTAAGTACAGCCACTGCACACATCCCTGCCTGACATACTAAGATTTTGCTGAAAACCGTGTAGCCTGAGTTGGATGGAAGGATAAACGGAAGTTTTGATTTAGATTAACCAACTTCTCAACACTTGAAAATGTATGTCCTCTTAAAGCTGAAGGAGATCAAGAATTGATGGGATCTGCCTGAACAGTAGCCAACAGGTGGAAAACACAGGTTAACAGTGTTTGAAGGCAGAGGAGGGAGAAAATAGAGCTGTTTCCTGATTGAATTCTACATCATTCAGGCCATTCAATAACTACTTGTACTAATGTTTAATTTATTGAGTACTTGCTATGCGCTCTTCACATATATTATCCCAGATAATCTTCACATTGGTCCTAGGAGGTAGGTATTATTATTGGCCTCAATTTACAGACAAAGAAACCAAGACTTAAAGGCTTTACATAATTTGCCCAAATTCACACCTCCTAGTCAAGTGTCCGAATAAAAATTTAACCCAGACATTATGATTCCTGGCCCCACCCTCTGCAACATTAGAGCATGTATGATGAAATTTCAGGATCATCTTACTGTAGTTAAACTCTTTTTTGTAAATTAGCCGGTTTCTGTTGTATGACATAGTGGTGGATTCCTCACATCGCTGTTACACAGTTAAAGGAATTTGCTCAAAACAGGACAAAATCATCTCTAATTTTGAATTAATGATGTTTTTCTGATGGTCAGTGTAGTTTTACATAGATGTCAAAGAGAGATCATTTTAATATCTTTATTAATAATTGGCTAGGGAGAATTTTTAATTAAAATTTATGGTAGTTACTAAAGAGAGTGTTGATGCACAAGAGAAAAAAAAAACATTTCTACGGATGGAATGAAGGACGCTTCCAGATAAAGTGTGACTATAAAGCTAATGAGAAGTCCGTTTCCAGTCTGAATCCAAATGGAGTGTGTGATACGCTGGTTTTAGTTCAAAGGAATGCAATTTGACCAACAGTATTTTCAAAGAACACTGCAGTGAAAGTCTCTGTGTAACAAAATGCTCATTTCCCAAACTTCCAAGTAAATCATCTAATGCAACCAAATTTCAGTAAAAATGAAAAGAATTTGACTAGTATCCTGGAGTTTGTTATGATAAAATTCAAACTACAGAAGTGGGGGAGAACCCTCCAGAGAAGGGAACCAAGAGTATATTGGTAAATTTTGTCTTGACTTTTACCACGGGAAAGGAAGGGACACAAGAGATACAGACAAAATATTAAAAGATTCAGAAACACATTCATAATTCATTGAAGTATTGATCCATAGTCGATTATCAGAAGTTTGTTGGGAAGGCCGCCCTTAATGACTCCCATCAAAGTGCTCCCCATGAACCTCTATCAGCAGCCCTTGTGGCATGTTGCTGTTACTATATCTCAAACCACAGGTTGAATCTACCTTCTACTTCTGTGTTAGCTGGTAGTGACCCTACGCATACCACACCACAACCCCACCACCCCTGTTCCTGTCTCTGTCCATTCTCTGTATTAAATTAATGTAGCAGGTAAAAAATAAATGTGTCTCCTACAGATAAAATGTCATGAGGTCTAAGAAAACCACTGAGAAAGAAAGCCAGCATAAGGACAACATACGCTTAAAAATCTGTAAAGCATTTAGTATATTGCCTATTGCAAAGCAGATAATCCATAAATGACAGTTGATGCAGTTGTTCCTGCTGGTGTAGCTGCAGCTGCTACTGCTGTCACTGCCTTGGTCATTTGAAGGTATCACAATTTGCAATGGAAAACTATGAAATAAATAGAAGATACAGCCCCTGCCCTCAGTGAACTCAAAGGATGATACACCATCATATCAGACAGGGATATACAATCACAGCAAATGGAAAGACAATGGAAATATAACTCTTGGCTACTTCAAGCACAGTGCATCACATGGGCAACAAGTCAAATACACAGCAAATTCAAATTAGGAATGACAACCAGAGGTAAGGAAAATATTGAAGAAATCACCTCTCTTATTTAAACAAAACTCAAATTCTGAAAAAAATTAACCTCGAAAGGAGGTGGTCACTCTACCATTCCTCTGAGGTACCCCTTGAGTCTCGACGTTTAAGTTACCACTACGGGGTCCCTTTATTTCAAGTTGGAGACCAATTTTTTCAAATACAATCTCCCTTTAATTATACTTCACAGCATTTACTCAGGGTAGAATTTTGAAATAAACAAACAATATCTTTACCAAATACTAAAAAAGAACAAAAGGAGAATTAATGCGGCCCAAGTAACATAAAACATTGGTTTATGAGATATGATTACCAACCCTACCGTGGCTGACTTTCTCCTTGGCTTCACAGGTCTTTTCTTCCTATTCTACAACTGTCCTGGGTAGAAAGGACAGTTGGCTGGGGAATTTGTGAGCGGGTGGGTGTGTATGTACTATATGGCCAAAAACCCCACAATCAGGTACAAAGCTTTGGCTACCTATTTCCTTGCTTCAAATATCTCTCCGTGTGAAGAGTACCATCTCCATGTGAGATAGTAGTGATGGCTGCACAGCATGATGAATGTAATTAATGGCGCTGATTTTTTTTTCTAGCAAGTTTCTTTACTGTTTCCTGTGAATTACATTTAATTGTTAATAAATATTGAGCTCTTGCTTTGCAGCAGGCACTGTTCTAGGCCTTTGGGATACACCAGTGAATAAAATATACAGAAATTCCAGTCCTCATAGAATTTTTATGCTAATGTGAATAGACCAACAATAAACACAACGAAGGTTAGAAGGTAATACGTGCTATAAGATAAAATAAAGCAGGGTAGGCAGATAGAGAGCAGGGAGTTAGATCTGCTGCTATCTAGGGGGAAGTGTTTATTCCTCTGTGTAAATCCAGATTTCCGTCTTGTATCATGCTCCTTCTGCCTGAAGGACTTCCTTGTACATTTCTTGGAGTACTGGTCTGCTGATGCTGAATTCTTTCAGCTTTTGTATGTATTTAAAAATTTCTTATTTGGCATCTATTTTTATAAGGTATTTTCACTGGATATAGAATTCTAGGTTGACATTTTTTTCTTTTAATAGTTTTCAAATGTCATCCCATTGTCTTCTGGCTTGCATTGTTTCCAATTGAAATCTGCTTTCAAGCTTACCTTTGTTTCTTTGTATATAATGTTTCTTTTTTCAATCACTACTTTTGAGATTTTTTATTTATCACTGGTTTTAAGCAATTTGATTATACTGTGCCTTGATGTAGCTATCTTCGTATTTCCTGTGCTTAGGGTTCTTTCACTTCTTGGCTCTGTAGGTTTATAGTTTTTATTAAATTTGGAACATTTTTGGCCATTATTTTTTCAAACGTTTTCTCTTGCCTCCTGTTTGGGGACTCCAACTACATGTATATTTTAAGCCACTTTGAAGTTTTACCACAGCTCTCTAATATTCTATTCTCCTCCCCCGCCCCCCGCCCAGTCTTTTTTCTCTATTTCATTTTGGATAGTGTTTATTAATACCTTTATTGTGTATCTTTTCTAATCTGTCATTAATCCCTCCCACTGATTGTTTTTTTAACTCAGAACATTGTAGTTCTCTCTTTAGAAGTCCATTTAAGTCTTTATTTTTTGTAATAACTTTCATGTCTCTGCTTATCATGGCCAATCTTTGTTCTAGCTTCTCGAGCATATGGAACACAGTTGTAATAATTGCTTTAATATCTTTTTCTAGTCTATCATCTGTGCCTTCCTGAATCAGTTTCAACTGACTGATCTTTATTTTTATTAGGTATCTTATTTTCCTGCTTCTTCGAATGCCTGGTAATTTTTTATTTGATGCCAGACATTGAAAATTGTACTTCCTTTGGTGCTGAATATTTTTGTATTCTTGTAAATATTTGTGAGCTTTATTCTGGGGTGCAGTTAAGTTATGTGAAAATAGTTTAATACTTTTGAGTTTGCTTTAAAGCTTTGTTAGATGAGATCAGAGTAGCATTTTCATCTATGGCTAATTTTCCCCAAATACTAAGACAAACTCCTTATGAGTGCTAACCTGATACCTGTGAAATATGAGGTTTTCTATTCTGACTGGTGAAACAGGAAATATTCATGGCCTTGTGTGCATGCCAGGCACTGTTCCTCTAATGCTTTTGGATGGTTCTTTCCACAGCCTTAAGTAGTTTTCTTATATGAATGCACTGCTCAGTACTTGAATACTTGAGGACCTTCTATAGATCTCTGGAGCTCTCTCTCTGTGCCTTTCTCTCCTCTCCAGTACTCTGGCCTTGCTATCTCTAGCCACCTTGACCTCCTCCAACTCTCAGCTCCATCTTCTAAATTCTACCTGAGTTTTCTCTCCTAGTTCTGTGCCTGGGCACTTCCTCTAGACAGTAAGCTGGGGCTCACCTCTTTTGTTTTCCATCTCTCAGGAATCATTTTCCTTCATATATGATGTCCAATGTCTTAAAAATCATTATCCCATATATTTTTTCCAGTTTTGTAGTTGTTTAGAGTGAGAGGGTAAATGTGGTTCTTCTCAAGTAGGTTTTATAAGATCAACAACAACAACAAAGGCAAATTCTACTCAATCAACCACCAACGTTAATTAGTGGTTGATCGTTTTGAGTAGAATTTGCCTTTTTTTCTTTTTTCTGTGTCTTATAAAACCTACTTGAGAGGGATCACATTTACCCTCTACCGGGGTGGGAAAAAGGGGGGAAAGGGGAAAGTATTTCTTATGGAGTACTAAACATCAGTGTATAGTGATCAAAAAATCACATTGATTAAGGGTAGGGTTGCACATTTGATTACTGTGAGTGCTGTCAATAAGTCATACATCTATAAAAAGTTGAATTGGCAAAAGTTGTGTGATAGATATATTTACAACAGTGACAAAATCACTGCAGAGGCTGCTTATGTACAATTAAACACATCATGAGATTTGTCCCTTTGGTTTGGAGGTTTAGGGTCATGGTTTCATGGGACATCACAGTTAATTGGCCTAATACCATATCTAGTGCTTCTATTCTACCTCCTGTTTTGTTGTACAGTGCCTGGAGTCTTAAAAGTTTGCAAGAAGCCATCCAAGGCAAAACAATTGGTCTATATTCACCTGGAGCAACAGAGGAAAAAGGAGATTCAGGAACAGGAGAAGGAAAGGGAATGTGTGGCTAATTGCCTCCGTGAACAACTGACACCTTTGCCATGAGACCAGAACTTAATGGTGCCTGGCTACCATTACTGAGCATTTGATCAAAGATTCCGTAGAAGAATCCTGATGAAAAGGGAGAAAATGCAGGACAGAATTTCAAATTCTCATGGACTCCAGACTTTTGGGGCCATGGAGGCTGGATGAACCCCCAAAACTATTGCCCTGAGGTAATCTTTAAACCTTAAACCAAAAATACGCCCTGAAGTCTTCTGAAAACAAAACAATAGTTTAGCTTAACTAGTAAAAAATGTTGCTTTGAGTATTATGCTCTTTTAAGAACTATCTGTATGGGATCATATTGACAACGGCCACTCCAAAGATTAGATAGAAAGGTTAGGGGGCAGCAAGATTAAGCTAATGAGTGAGGAACAACTCAGAAGAGGACAGTAAGAATGGTTGCACAACTGGAAGGATGTAATCAGTGTCACTGAATTGTACGTGAAGAAACTGTTGAATTGGTGTATGTTCTGTTGTGTATATTCTCAACAACAGCAGCAATAAAATAATTTTTTTTTAAACAATCAGAGTTATTAACAACTGATAGCTATGAAATGCTATCTCTTTCTTCCCTAGCAAGAAATGGCCTAGGGAAATGAAGAGAATTATAAATTAAGAGCTATGATGATTCTCCAAAGGCACGGGTCACCTCCTTTTTGACTATTGTAGTCTCCAGTGGAATCTTGGCATATCTTTTGAAAATTGAGTTAAACCTAAAATCAAAGAGGAGAAGAAGGAAGAGAAAGAGAAGGAAAAGAAAACTGAGGATAAGAATATTTTTAAATACAAAACACAAAGAACAAAACTACGTTCTTGCCATATATACTTCTTGCTATATATTTCCTAGAAGAACCATGAAATTCTATATTTTTCAGTTGTACTTTAGATTTAAGTTTACAGAGTAAACTAGTTTCTCATTAAGCAATTAATACACATATTGTTTTGTGACATTGGTAGCCAACCCCATGACATGTCAACATGCTCCCCTTCTTGACCTTGGGTTTGCCATTACTAGCTTTCCTGTCCCCTCCTGCTTCTCGTCCTTGCCACTGGGTTGGTGAGTCCACTTAGTCTTGTTTAGTTTTATGGGACTGTCTAATCTTTGGCTGAAGGGCAAGCCTCAGGAGTGACTTTATCACTGAGTGATAAGGGTGTCCAGGGGCCATACTCTCTGGGTTTCTCCAGTCCCTGTCAGTACAGTAAGCCTGACCTTTTGTGTGTACGTGTGTTAGAATTTTGTTCTGCATTTTTCTCCAGCTCTATCTGGGGCCATCCATCATAATCCCTATCAGAGCAGTCAGTGGTGGTAGCCGGGCACCATCTAGCTGTGCTGGACTCAGTCTGATGGAGGCTGTGGTAGTTGTGGTTCATTAGTCCTTTGGACTAATCTTTCCCTTGTGTCTTTGGTTTCTTCATTCTCCTTTGCCCCAGATGGGGTGCCCAGTGGAGTATCTTAGATGGCTGCTCGCAAGCTTTTAAGATCCCAGACTCTACTCACCAAAGTAGAATGTAGAACATTTTCTTTATAAACTGTGCTATGCCAGTTGAGCTAGATGTTCCCCAAGACCAAGGTCTGCAGAGCCCTCAGCCCAGTAATTGGTCCCTCAGGGAGTTTGGATGTGTCTATGGAGCTTCCATGACCTTGCCTTGGATAAGTTGTGCTAACTTCCCCAGTATTGTGTACTATCTTACCCTTCACCAAAGTTACCACTTACCTATTGTCTATTCAGTGTTTTTCCCCCCACTTGTCCCCTCCCTCGTAACCATCAAAGATTGTTTCTTTTTGTGTATAAACCTTTTCACGAGTTTTTATAGTGTTCTCATACAATATTTGTCCTTTTGTGATTGACTTATTTCGCTCAGCATAATGCCCTCCAAATTCATCCATGTTGTGAGATGCTTTGCAGATTCGTCATTGTTCTTTATCCTTGTGTAGTATTCTATTGTGTGCAGGTACCATAGTTTGGCACATACATAGTTTACCATAGTCTGAAATTCTATATTTTTAGTACTTTGGGTAAATTTACTTCCTTCAAATCTAGGACCCAACTGGATCATCCAATTTATAAACTTTAAAAGACATGTCATATAAAATCACCTTTCCATATCATTTAGGGGGATAGAACTTAATTTTTGATGCAGTCAGGTTTGAGTAGTCTAGTTAAATATACTGGAACCTGTTTGACACAGTGGTTTCAACTTTGATTGGGTATTAATGTTATCTTTTCCCATGAAAGAAACATTTTTTACCCAGAATTACAATGTCTCCCTAAACTTTTTAATTTATTCTCTGTAAAACAAAAGTGATTTACCCAGATTAAAACTAAAAATGAAAGGTAGTATTCATCTGTTGACATGATGAGAAGATATCATCACATAATCACATTTCTTAATGAACAATTGTTCTGTGTGTTTCTATAATGATCTCAAATCCCATAAGGTATAAGTCACTATTATGATTTCAAAATACATATGTATAATGACTCATAATATGACTTTAAAAATAGAAATATATTTACCTTTGTGAGGCCCTCTAACATTAACTATAAATCATTAGAAACCTGTAAGTCATTAGAAAGTTATTTATAAAACTTCTGAACTTAGACATAGAAACATGTCAAGTACATGAAGAATGTGGTAAACAACTTTTAAGTTAAGTTGACTTTGATCCAGCATGCTGTGACAAAAGAAGACATAACATAGTTAATCTTTGTAAACTATCCTTGAGACATAAATCTAAACAACATTTCTAATTTCTAACCTTGAAGAGAAAATGCATCATTTCGCTATTCTCTAACCCTGGAGAAAAGATATAACATACTAGTCTTTGAGGTAACACCAGCAATTGTTATGTGGAATCACGGTGACAAATTCACATATAAATCCTAAATTTTTGCTCACTTACTGAAAGAAGGCAGAGATGGAACTGAGATTCTGTCCACTGCTGATGATAATCTTGAACCCTAGCTATGAGGGACCTCCACCAAATTTGAGCTATGGTTAACCCTTCTTCTCAAGACATCTTATTAAAGGTGAAAGCCTGAAGTCTGAAGATTTGGACTCTAACCATTGAATTAACATTGTAATTGTATAGGCAGTTTCCAGGTTAAGAACATCAGACATACAGACAACACATAACTTAAGAATGGACTGCCATAATGAGTTAATACAATGGTTCATAACAAATGCACACACTACTTTGTAATACTCATGAAAACATTGTGTGGTTTGGAAGCGTTTCTTAAGGGTTTTATATGCATCAAAAAAAAAAAAAAACTCACTGCCGTTAAGTCAATTCTGACTCATAGTGACCCTATAGGACAGAGTATAACTGTCTCAGGGGGTTTCCAAGGCTGTAAATCTCTACAGAAGCAAGTCTGCTGCATCTTTCTCCTGCAGAGCGGCTGGTAGGTTTAAACCTCTGACCTTTTGGTTAGCAGCCAAACACTTTAACCACAGCACCACCAGGGCTCCTTTTTTAAATGCATAGAAAGGTAAAATGTATACCATATACTAAGACAAACGTTTGACTAACTGACACTAAATAAGAAGCTTATGTACCATTCAGACTTACCTACAAATTCGACTTAAAGACAGACAAAGGAATGAGTCTCATCCATAAACTGGAAGACTGCCTTGATAATTTTGGTTTGCTGGTTCTAAATGAATATTGTGAGGTCTTACTTGTATGCTTTGCCATGGCTACCTTGCAATAAACTAAATAAGTTTATGCATGATAAGCCTGAGTAAAAAGTAGCTCCCTATTAATTTTCTAAGATTTCTAAAATCCTATACAACAGTAATAAAACAATACTTTATACACTTATATAAAGGGAAAAAGCCAAGCTATTAAATGTCTTTTAAATATAGCTCCATTTTCCCAAGAAATGTGAGTTTTAATAACAGAGCTATAATACGTGGCACAAAACATATAACTCTGAATTATAGTGCAAAACTAAATTTATGAAATAACCTTGGCAGTAAATAATAATGTCCTTCAGCAGAAACTCATCCTACACCTGTGCTGTACAGAAAGGACATCAGTTCCAATCTCACACAGTCTATCAATTGCTTTGAAATGCAAATTTTGAGAGATAACAGAGAGATCACATCACCTGTGAAAAATTATCTGATCAACGCTATGAAATTTTCAATAAAGATTGGCATTTTTAATCTATAAAGATTCTTAAAGAATATCCACTTAATTAAAACATATGCATGTATATTATATTCAAGAGCAGCAAGAATTGATAGGGATAATGGAGAATATGATCCAATAGTATTCAAAACCATTGTATTTTCAAACTCTTGTTAGTAAGCTTCAAGCTCTTTCCTTAAGATACTCCCTACACAGCAAATGTGGAATGGAACATGAAGGATGTCCATTGATATTAAGCTGAAAGATACTTTGGCCTCAATTATCTAGATATTTTGAGCAGATGCCAGATGGTTTCTTCATTTTTCACTTCCTTTGCAATGAACAAACAGCCTATGTCTTCGTTACAGGAAAAACTTTGCTCCCATTATATCACTGACAAATTTCAAAAGTATAAAATGACTTAGAGATGAATCATCAACTCCAAGAGACCAGAGATTTGAATAGTTTCCCCCTAAAGATAGGACTTCTCAGTGGTTTCATTAGAAATCTAGCAATTTGAATCCCAAGAGAGCCGTTTGTGATCCTTTCCAAGCAGAACTTTGCTTTCTATACTAACCTAACCCTATGACACTACTCTGGGCTCCTCGGCACCCTATCTACCCTCTTGACATGTAGCATAGCCCTAAGACTTTACTCCTTTCTTCCACCCTCTTTGATATGTTGAGTATCTTATGGGCAGGCTGACACCAAGTTACTCTGGCTGAGCTTTCTCAGCCCAATTTTCATAGCAGTTTCTGCACTGATGGCAGAAAAAAGAAAATAAAAGAGAACATTTGGGGCATGTGCTCTGGCTGGGTTTTCTTCAGTGTATAAGCAGTGTATGCACAAAATATTTAGTTTGAATATATTTTAATTGTGGTGTTTGCTGTTTTGAATGACTAAAAATTTAAATTGTTCTTTTCTTAAGTGTCAAATGATCCTAGTAGCCACTTCATTTCAGGAATAAGATACCAAAAATTTTTTTTTAAAAAAAGGAAATTTCAAAGAAAATTATAATACCGGGTTGATATCCTCTAGCCTGTAAGAGATCAATAACAAATAATTCCATGCATCAGTCAAATTCATTCCATTATCTGAGGGGTACATTCTATATCCCTGAAAGGCATCAAGATACCAAGCTGGTAAATGAACACCGGAGCAACCTAATATTGTTATATGTTGATATATGATTAGTAACACTCTCTCTGGGGAAAAAAAAAAAAATTAAGCTAAAATCATCTCTGTCATGCTCCTTGAGTATTCTCAACCAAGTACTGTTGCAACTACCTTCTGATAAAAACCCCAGCTTTGCCTGTTGTTCTGTCTGTGATCCACCACATGAAGGTGCAGAGGCCTTACATCAGGGCAAGAACACAAACTAGGCTACTTAACTTCCTTAATAAATGTGTGATACCACCACCTCGTTCTTGAAGAGATGGGCTCTGTCTTTCATCCACAATAAAGCATAGCTGATGTACTCCAAGCTCAATGGAATCATCTTGCTGTTTTAACATTGTGCTCCTATCAAAAACCCAATAGACAGAAATTACATTTCAGAAGGCTCATCTACCTGCTCCTTTGGAAGTCTATGTTATACTTTCACATCATGTTAACGTCAAAAGGTTACATACTTACACAACTTCCCTTTTCATGACATAGCCCTTTATCAAAAGACATTACAAGAAAGACATTACACTTCTCTAAGTATGATGAAACAGTCATCGAGGACGTTTGCCCATTCTGTTACTCATGTTACATTTACAATAGTTATGATGGTTAGTTACAGGAACTTGACCTCTACTGAATAACTGTTGTTTTTCTTCCCCTCCTTAATGAGTTATGCAATTTACACCATCTCTCTTCACCTCAGCTGTCAGAAAGATTACACCTTGGCTGTGCCCATATTCACAACCACTACACTCCAGGGTTTTTTGTTTTGTTTTATTTTGTTTTTTTCTTAAACCTCTTTTTCCTTTTTTAAAAACTCATATTTTGTTGCATTTGTTCTCTTGTAAGCTGACTTGACTTGGTTCCAATAAAACTGAAAATATACCCCTGCCCTCACTCCAGCCAAGCGCCTTCTCATCAACACATTTGCAGACACCAGTGTCCAGCACCTATTACCATTTTGGGTACACATCCCCTCTTTCTCTTGTATTACCAGCCCCTCCCCCCTTTTCTATCGTTCTCTCTGATGCAAACATGCTGTATATTCTCCACATGAAATAAAACCCTCCCTTGACCCTACATACCCTGTGGCTATCCCCATTACTCTTCTCTTCACAGCAAAACTCCTTAAAAGAATACCCTAAATTCACTGTCCTCAATTCTTCCCACATTTTCTCTTGAATCCTCTCCAGTTATATTTCACCCTGAATCAGCTTTTGTCAGAATCATCACTGACTCCATATTGCTGGATCCAATCAAGCCTCAGTCTTTATCTTACCCCAGAAGTAGAGTGACTCAAGTAAGGCATTTGTCTCAGGCACACATTCTAAATGGGGGGGGGGGGGGGTCCTTAAAAAAACTCAGTAATCATGATAAATCATGGTTTAATGCAATATTTTTTTTAATCAAAATAAATGCAAAACCTTCAGGGTGAACAAAGTATCAAAATCTTAAATAAGCACAGGACATAACCAGGCTGGGACTAGGGTGAGGGGAGTGAGACAAGCCTTGCAAGTGGAGGGTCAGATCCTATCTTTATTTTAACTGTGATATTTTGTTCATCATGGATTTCTGTGAATTAATTTTGCTTTTTTAATAATATTGTGTTACGATATTAACTATCTCGAATGCTGGGGTTTTTGGTTCCCTTTTTTTTCAATTTTGTGCTTCCATTCAGACCTTGAGACCACTCCCTTTTTCTTGAATCACTTTCTGAATTTGCCTTCCAGGACAGCACTCTTGTTTCTTCTGCAGTCTTACTGATTGTTCCTTCTCAATACCCTTCCTTGATTTTTCATCATCTCTTCCAGCCTCTAAATGTTCAGGGCTCAGTCCTAGGACTTCGTCTCCATCTATACCTATCCATTGTTGATCTCATCCAGGCCCGTTGCTTTAAATGTCACATGCACCTGACAACTCCCAAGTTTTTAACTCCAGCCCAACCCACTCCTCTGAACTTCCTGCTTGGCATATCCACTTCAAATTTCAAGTGACCAAGCCACACTCCTGATTTTAATCTTTAAACCATTTCCTCCTACAGTTCTCTGCATCTCAATAAATGGCAATTCCTTACTTTCAGTTGTTCAGGCCAAAAACTTCAGCTTTATTCTTATCTCCCTCTAACTCTCTCACTTTACATACAATCAATCATAAATTCCTGTAGGCTCTATCTTTGAAATACATTCAGAATCCAACCAAACTCCACTACCTCCAACACCATTCTTGTCCAAGCCACCATCACTTCTTGCCCAGACTATTACAGTAACCTCCCAACTGATTTATTTGCTTCACTACAGTTTATTTTTAACAAAGCAGCCACAGTGATCCTTTTAAAATGGAATTCTGATTATATCCAGTGCTTAAAGCCCTCCAGTAGCTCCCATTTCACTCAGAATAAAATCCAAAATCCTTACAATAGCCAACAGCACTGGTTCTCAAACATCAGCAGTCATAGAATCACAATCACCTGGAGGCTTGTTAAAACACAAATTGCTGGGCCCCGCCCCCAGAGTTTGAGATTCAAGAAGCCTGGGATGGGGTCCAAAGATTTTCATTTCTAACAAGTTCCCAGATGGAGCTGATACTATGGACAGGGAACCACTTGGAGAACCACTGGCATACAATACAAGGTCTGGCGTCTGTTGCCTCTCCGAGCTCATTCCCTGTTATTCTCCTTCACTCTGCTCCAGCCACACTGGCCTTCTGCTATTGCTGGAACCCAAAGAGCAAGCTCCTACCTCAGCACCTTTGTATTTTTTAAGTCCTCTGCCTGGCACTTCTCTCTAGATATCCTCACAGCCATGCCCTCCTTCAGGTCTCCAATCCAATACCTTCTTAATAAGATCTTCTCTAAACCCACCGTGTGAAATAGCCAACTCACCTCACCCTTACCTTCAATTGGTTTATTTTTCTCCATAAATATATCACCATCTGTTCTTTATATATTTACTTGCTTATTATTTTGCTGTTTGTTTCCTGCCACTACATAATCAGCTCCATCTAGCTGACTTTTTATACTTAACTTCAGTGCCTAAAATTGTGCCTAGCACGTAGGTGCTCAGTAAGTATTTATTAATGAATGAATGATGGGGAAAGGTAGGCATTCACTCCAGACCATTCTGATTTCTGTTTCTAAGTTGGCCAGGTGGAGGAAATAATTTATCATCTGAACCTGAGCAAGTAACTCAAACCCTGTTGTCTTGCAAGTATTTATTGCCAAATCATCTTAATTGGCTAAATCATCCAAAGCAAAATTGACATTAACTCAGTGACCAGTACAGGAAGCTTCCTGTTGTACCCACATTCCTCATCTTGTGTGCATAAAAGTCCACTCAGGAAGGCTGAAAATAGAGTCCTTCTACTCTGTTGCTATCTGCTTCTTAGAGCGCTATAAGTCCCATCTGTTTCTATAGAGAAACATCGCTGGGCTTCGTTTCCTTAAACTATTTTCTTCTCTCTCCCTCTATCACTTTCGTTATTCTCCCTCAAGAGACACCTATTTTGGGCCAGCTAACAGCCCCACGTGTCTGTCAGTTTGTCATACTGTGGAGGCTTGTGTGTTGCTGTGATGCTGGAAGCTATGCCACGGGTATTCAGATACCAGCAGGGTCACCCATGGAGGACAGGTTTCAGCTGAGCTTCCAGACTAAGACAGACTAGGAAGAAGGACCTGGCAGTCTACTTCTGAAAAGCATTAGCCAGTGAAAATCTTATAAATACCAGCAGAACATTGATATAGTGCTGGAAGATGAGCCCCCAGGTTGGAAGGCACTCAAAAGATGACTGAGGAAGAGCTGCCTCCTCAAAGTAGAGTCGACCTTAATGACATGGATGGAGTAAAGCTTTCAGGACCTTCATTTGCTGATGTGGCATGACTTAAAATGAGAAGAAAGCACTGCAAACATTCATTAATAATTAGAACCTGGAATGTACGAAGTATGAATCTAGGAAAATTAGAAATTGTCAAAAATGAAATGGAACACATAAACATCAATATCCTAGGCATTAGTGAGCTGAAATGGACTGGTATTGGCCATTTTGAATCGGACAATCATATAGTCTACTATGCTAGGAATGACAACTCGAAGAGGAATGGTTCTGCATTCATCGTCAAAAAGAATGTTTCAAGATCTATCCTGAAGTACAACATTGTCAGTAATAAGATAATATCCATACGCCTACAAGGACGACCAGTTAATACGACCATTATTCAAATTTATGCACCAACCACTGGGGCCAAAGATGAAGAAATAGAAAAATTTTATCAGCTGCTACAGTCTGAAATTGATCGAACATGCAATTAAGATGCACTGATAATTACTGGCGATTGGAATGCGAAAGTTGGAAACAAAGAAGAAGGATCAGTAGTTGGAAAATATGGCCTTGGTAATAGAAACAATGCCGGAGATCGAATGATAGAATTTTGCAAGACCAACAACTTCTTCATTGCAAATACCTTCTTTCACCAACACAAACGGCGACTATACACATGGACCTCACCAGATGGAACACACAGAAATCAAACTGACTACATCTGTGGGAAAAGACGATGGAAAAGCTCAATATCATCAGTCAGAACAAGGCAAGGGGCCAACTGTGGAACAGATCATCAATTGCTCATATGCAAGTTCAAGCTGAAACTGAAGAAAATCAGAACAAGTCCACGAGAGCCAAAATATGACCTTGAGTATATCCCACCTGAATTTAGAGACCATCTGAAGAATAGATTTGATGCATTGAACACTAGTGACCGAAGACCAGACCAGTTGTGGAATGACATCAAGAACGTCATACATGAAGAAAGCAAGAGGTCATTGAAAAGACAGGAAAGAAATAAAAGACCAAGATGGATGTCAGGGTAGACTCTGAAACTTGCTCTTGAGCATCGAGCAGCTAAAGCAAAAGGAAGAACTCATGAAGTAAAAGAACTGAATAGAAGATTTCAAAGGCCCTCTCGGGAAGAGAAAGTAAAGTATTATAATGACATGTGCAAAGAGCTGGAGATGGAACGCCAAAAGGGAAGAACACGCTCAGCGTTTCTCAAGCTGAAAGAACTGAAGGAAAAATGCAAGCCTCGAGTTGCAGTAGTGAAGGATTCCATGGGGAAAATATTAAGTGATGCAGGAAACATCAAAATAAGATGGAAGGAATACACAGAGTCATTATACCAAAGAGAATTAGTCAATATTCAACCATTTCAAGAGGTGGCATATGATCAGGAACCGATGGTGCTGAAGGAAGAAGTCCAAGCTGTTATGAAGGCATTGGCGAAAAACAAGGCTCCAGGAATTGATGGAATATCAATTGAGATGTTTCAACAAACAGATGCAGCACTGGAGGTGCTCACTCATCTGTGCCAAGAAATATAGAAGACAGCTTCCTGACCAACTGATTGGAAGAGATCCATATTTATGCCTATTCCCAAGAAAGGTGATCCAACCGAATGTGGAAATTATAGAACAATATCGTTAATATCACACGCAAGCAAAATTCTGCTGAAGATCATTCAAAAATGGCTGCAGCAGTATATCGACAGGGAACTGCCAGAAATTCAGGCTGGCTTCAGAAGAGGACGTGGAACCAGGGATATCATTGCTGATGTCAGATGGATCCTGGCTGAAAGCAGAGAATACCAGAAAGATGTTTACCTGCGTCTTATTGATTATGCAAAGGCATTTGACTGTGTGGGTCATAACAAACCATGGGTAACACTGCGAAGAATGGGAATTCCAGAACACTTAATTGTGCTCCTGAGAAACCTTTACATAGATCAAGAGGCAGTTGTCCGGACAGAACAAGGGGATACTGATTGGTTTAAAGTCAGGAAAGGTGTGCATCAGGGTTGTATTCTTTCACCATACCTATTAAATCTGTATGCTGAACAAATAATACGAGAAGCTGGACTATATGAAGAAGAACGGGGCTTCAAGATTGGAGGGAGACTCATTAACAACCTGTGTTATACAGATGACACAACCTTGCTTACTGAAAGTGAAGAGGACTTGAAGCACTTACCAATGAAGATCAAAGGCCACAGCCTTCAGTATGGATTACCCCTCAACATAAAGAAAACAAAAATCCTCACAACTGGACCAATGAGCAACATCATGATAAATGGAGAAAACATTGAAGTTGTCAAGGATTTCATTTTACTAGGATCCACAATCAATAGCCATGGAAGCAGCAGTCAAGAAATCAAAAGACACATTGCATTGGGCAAATCTGCTGCAAAGGACCTCTTCAAAGTGTTGAAGAGCAAAGATGTCACCCTGAAGACTAAGGTGCGCCTGACCCAAGCCATGGTATTTTCAATCTCATCATATGCATGTGAAAGCTGGACAATGAATAAGGAAGACCGAAGAAGAGTTGACTCCTTTGAATTGTGGTATTGGCAAAGAATATTGAATATACCGTGGACTGCCAAAAGAACGAACAAATCTGTGTTAGAAGAAGTATAACCTGAATGTTCCTTATAAGCAAGGATGGCAAGAATGCATCTTACATACTTTGGACATGGAGAAGGACATCATGCTAGGCAGAATACAGGGTCAGCAGAAAAGAGGAAGACCCTCAATGAGGTGGATTGACACAGTGGCTGCAACGAGAAGCTCAAACGTAACAACAATTGTAAGGATGGCGCAGGACCAGGCAGTGTTTCGTTCTGTTGTGCATAGGGTCGCTATGAGTCAGAACCGACTCGATGGCACCTAACAACAACAACAACAACAGCCATTCCACCTGTGATGGTTAAGATCATGTGTCAACTTGGCTGGGCCATGATTCTCAGTGTTTTGGCAGTTGTATAATATTGCGATCACTTCCCTCTTGAAATCTGATACATGATCATCCCTACGATGGAATCTGCTGAGTGGTACCGGCAGGGGTGGGGCCTGTGATGGCTCACTGTCCCCCCTGCCTTCCTCTCCCTGCCCTCCTTCACCTAATTCCTTCCTGCTCACCTTGCTAGGGCTTTTGCTTGTTCCAGAACCTGCGGCTGGCCCCCATTTGTCCAGCCTCCAGCTCTTGGGACTTGGGCTACCAGCCTGCCAGAAGTCTTGCCTGCAGATCTCGGGATTTGTTCATCTTCACATGGGGCAGCACTGCTCTCAGGCCTTCCGATCTTGGGTTCAACATCTCCCGTGGCTACGTGAGTCAGAATTCTCTTTCCTGCCTCAAAGACTTGGTACTTACAGCCTCTAAAAACTGTGTAAGCAATTTCCTTGATGTCAATCTCTCTTTATATACATACGTATACATATATACATACACATATACATATATATATACACGCTTTACCAGTTTTGCTTCTCTGGAGATCCCAGCCTAAGGCACCACCCTTCTTTCTTACCAGGAGTGGCCCTAATTTAATTAAACTGTCCATCCTTCCCATATGAATCTGGAAAAATCCTGATTAGGAAACCAATTAGGTGGTCTTGTTTCCTTTGCTAGAAACTGGTTGAGGCAGGAGCATATCACCCAGTTCCAGTCAAGGGATGTGGTCTGCTGGGGACCATAGGAAAAGTTAATATCCTCTTTAAAAAGAGACACATGGGATAAAAAAACACTTCTAAAATTGGACACTGTGATATCAGTGAGAAAAATAATCCAGGAGCAAAACTAAAGACTGTCTCTCTCAATAGAAATATTCCTATATTGCACACTTACACATACGATAACGTGCATATCACATGTATAGACTTGTATACTGAAACAGCCATTAACAATCTCCATAACCTAACCTACCTCCTCAAAATTGAATGTCCGTGTAGGGCATCTCATGCTGAGTTTCCCATGTTAAAATTTCATTCAAGGCCCAGCCTCTTTGAGATACCAAAAAATGTAAGACACCTGCTTCCTAGTTTTTACCCATAAAGAAGATGGTTTACATAAATAACCCATAGGTTGAAATAAAAAGAGTTTATTACACACAATGATGAAGAACAGTAACACTGTCTACTCTAAGATGAGATCTAGGGGAGAGAATTTAGCTTGAATTTTGTAGGAATTTTTTAAACAATCAGCACAATGCAACCTCAATAGAATCTCACAGATAAAGATGAAAAAGCTATAATACTACTAAAAGAACCCCTACAGATATGCGCCATCACTTGTATATCAGTTTGTTGCACATTGGTGGTTTGCGTGTTGCTGTGATGCTGGAAGCTATGGCATCAGTATTTCAAATACCAGCAGGGTCACCCATGGTGCGCAGGTATCAGTGGAACTTCCAGACTAAGAATAGGAAGAAGGACCTGGCAAACTACTTCTAAAAAATTGGCCAATGAAACCTTATGAATAGCAGCAAAACATTGTCTAATATAAAGCTGGAAGATAAGCCCCTCAGGTTGGAAGGTGCTCAGAATATGACTGGGGAGGAACTGCCTCCTCAAAGTAGAGTTGACCTTAATGACATGGATGGAGTCAGGTTTTCAGAACATTCGTTTGCTGATGTGGCACAACTCAAAATGAGAAGGAAAGACCAAAATGGATATCAGAGGAGACTCTGAAATTTGCTCTTGAACATAGAGTAGCTAAAGCAAGTGGAAGAAATGATGAAGTAAAAGAGCTGAAAGGATTTCAAAGGGCAGTTGGAGAAGACAAAGCAAAGCATTAGAATGAAATGTGCAAAGACTTGGAGTTAGAAAAACAAAAGGGAAGAACATGCTCAGCATTACTCAAGCTGAAATAACTGAATAAAAAATTCAAGCCTTGAGTTGTAATACTGAAGGATTCTATGGGCAAAATATTGAACGATGCAGGAAGCATCAAAAGAAAAGAAAGAATACACAGCATCATGGTACCAGAAAGAATTAGTTGATGTTCAACCATTTCTGGAGGTAGGATATGATCAAGAGCCAATGATACTGAAGGAAGAAGTCCAAGCTGCACTGAAGTCATTGGAGAAAAACAAAGATCCATGAATTGAAGGAATACCAGTTGAGCTGTTTGAACAAATGGATGCAACGCTGGAAGCACTCACTCATCTATGCCAAGAAATTTGGAAGACAGCTACCTGGCCAATCAGATGGAAGAGATCCATATTTGTGCCCATTCCAAAGAAAGATGACCCAAAAGAACACAGAAGTTATCAAACAATATCATTAATACCACATGCAAGTTAAAATTTGACGGAGATAATTCAAAAACGGCTGTAGCAGTATATCAACAGAGAACTGCCAGAAATTCCAACCAGATTCAGATGAAGACATGGAATGAGGAATATCATTGCTGATGTCAGATGGATCTTGCCTGAAAGCAAAGACTACCAGAAAAATGTTTACCTATGCCTTATCGACTACACAAAGGCATTCAACTATGTGGATCATAACAAATTATGAATAACATTACAAAGAATGGGAACTAAGAACACTTAATTGTGCTCATGCAGAATCTGTACATACATCAAGAGGCAGTAGTTCAAACATAAGGGGATACTGCACGGCTGAAAATCAGGAAAGGTGTGTATCGGGGTTGTATCCTTTCACCATACTTATCAATCGTATGCTGAGAAAATGATCTGAGAAGCTGGGCTATATGAAGAAGAACGTGGATCAGGATTGGAGGAAGACTCATTAACAACCTGCGTTATGCAGATGACACAGCCTTGCTTGCTGAAAATGAAGAGAACTTGAAGCACTTACTGATGAAGGTCAAAGACTTCAGCCTTCAGTATGGATTAAACCTCGATATAAAGAAAACAAAATCCTCACAAATGGACCAAAAAGCAACATCGTGATAAACGGAGAAAATACTGAAGTTGTCAAGGACTTCATTTTACCTGGATCCACGATCAACACCGTGGAAGCAAATCTGCTACAAAATACCTCTTTAAAGTGTTAAAAAGCAAAGTTATCACTTGGAGGACTATGGTGCACCTGACCCAAGCCATGGTTTTTCAATCAACTCATATGCATGCAAAAGCTGGACAATGAGTAAGGAAGACTGAAGAATTGATGCCTTTGAATTATGATGTTGGTGAAGAATATCGAATATACCATAGACTTCCAGAAGAATGAGCAAATCTGTCTTGGAAGAAGTACAACCAGAATGCTTCTTGGTAGCAAGGATGGCAAGACTTCTTCTCACATTTGGACATATTATCAGGAGGGAACCAGTCCCTAGAGAAGGACATTCTGCTTGGTAAAGTAGAGAGTCAGCGAAAAAGTGGAAGATCCTTGATTGGATGGATTAACATGGTGGCTGCAACAATGGGCTGAAACATAGCAATGATTGTAAGGATGGCGCAGGACAGGGCAGTATTTCATTCTGTTGTAAATAGGGTCACTATGAGTCAGAACCAACTCATCGGCACCTAACAACATATTATAACTATAACCCAATGAAACTTCTAAATGTTTATTCTCTCATGAAGTATTTACATCACTGGGTTTTTTTTCTCTTTTTCAAATTCACTTCCAGAAGCTGAATCTCTACCTAGAAAATCTTGCCTTCACTGAGTTGCTGCTATAATTTTGTTAAAATTCTGCTTTATTTCATGTTTTTCTTTTGTAAACTCCAGCTCCAGCTCCAGCGTCGTTCTGGAAAGGATTAGGGATTTCTTCTAGAGCTTGGCAATAACCCTGACTCAGGAAACCTCCAGATGGACATCACAGACATGCTGCTTCTGTTTTTTCTTTTCAATTTGGATGTGTCATGCACAGCCTCACTGATGTATAAAACATCACTACAAAATGTAGAAAAGTTCTTTTGCTTTTTGCCTGCGTCTACCCTTTTTATGATGAGCTGAGATGTTTTTGCACAGGCAAAAGTTTTCCTAAGGAAAAACTATAAAATATAAAAACCTAAAATAGAATAATTTAAACAGAAACTTTGCATTCAGATTTTTATAGATTCCTGTATAAAAAAATAAGAAGATGCTGTGAAGTCTCTGGGAAAAGCAAAAAAGTCTAACTAGAATGACACTTTGAGAAAGCCTGAGGCATATTTCAAGATTTAATCGTTGTGGGCCAGATGATCAAAGAGACGTCTACCCTGAATTCCACAGAATCATATTCACTATTATCATATTTTCATGAGAATGTTTAGTAAATAAACACTGCCCAATTGTGATAGATGGATATTTTGAGAGATATAAGAATCAAGACACATAAAAGTGTTACCTTTGTAGGATTTCCTTACATTATGGACATCTAATTTGGTAATATATGGTAATTGGTAATATACGGTGACTCCATTTTTTGAGAATATGGAACTATGAAAGTATTTTTTCTTCTTTTTTATTTGCTATTTTAGTTTTTCACTTGCAAACATTTAGAAATTCACGTGAGTACTTTATACATATTCGAACACACAAAAACACTGAATTCCCTTGTCAAATAGTAAAAATAAATAGTGACACAGTGATTAAGAGTTACAGCTGCTAACTAAGAGATCAGCAGTTCAAATCCACCAGCCACTTCTTGGAAACCCTATGGGGCAGCTCTACTCTGTCCTATAGGGTCTCTATGAATGGAATCGACTGGACAGCAATACGTGTGGTTTGGTTTGGTTTGGTTTTGGCCCTTACCTTTTTCTTCTATTGGGAGGCAGTACAGTGCTGTGGTTTAAAAGCAGATTAGTCAAATCTGACTAATCTAGGTAATATCCTGGTTCCATCACCTACTCAGTCTACAATGTTGAGTGAATCCATCAACATTTGAGACCCTTATATTCCCCACCTGTAAAATGGGAATAATAATGCCCACCCTATCAGGTTGTTTCGATACACAATGAAGAGGTAGAGCATCAGGTCTCAGAGCACCTTAAAATACTAAGAATCTGTGACTCAGAGAGGAAACGGAATGAGAATCAGGACCAATAAAACACCCAATCAACATTCAAAAGCGCATAATGGTAGGAAATATTGTTTCCTAGATGTGTTAACTCAATATAACCTGAAAGACTGTGGCTTGCCTGTGCAAATGGCTGTTCATGGGTGTGCCTGAAGGCATTGTCATTTTCACTCTCCCAGGAGTTTCTCCTCCAGGTCTCCACAGACTGATCACTGTGGGGAAACAGACACGTGATCTGCAGAGATGTTCTGAGAATACATTTTCTTCTCCTGTTTCAAGAGGCCCCTAAATTAAAAAAAAAAAAAAAAAAAAAAAAATCAAGAGGCATATCTGCACGTGTGTATGAATAGACAATTAGGCTACAGTTACAGGTTTAAAAAGCAGACATTACTTGCCTAGAAAGTCATTGCACATTCACGCCCCTTCTTCCTCCTACACTTCCCCATACTCACCTCCATCATAAGGTTTTTCACACTGGAACTTAATTGTCTGGTTACTGGTCTGTATTTTCCACAGGAGTATGTGTTTCCTTAGGAAAGGAAGAGTATCATTACCTCCTTAGAGCAGTGGTTCTCAGCCCTGGCTGCACAGTAGAATCACCTGGGGAGTTTTTCAAAATCCTAATTCCCAACCTGCACTCAGACCACTTAAAATGCGTATCTCTGAGGGTAGACACAGACATCTTTTTTAAGCTTCACAGGTTATTCCAGTATGAAGCCAAGGTTGAGAACCACTGCTTTAGAGGATTAGCACAGTACCTGGCACACACTGCGCATGCTAAATAGAATGAAGGAATAAATTTAGTCAGGAAACAAGGGAAAGATGTCACAGGCCACATTGTAATATTTACCTATTCATCTTTTCCCACTAGGCTGTGAACTTATAGAGAGTGAGAGCCACAGAGTCATACTTGTTTTCTATCCCCTTCTCCTAACCAAAACGAAAAAAAAAAACCCACTGCCATCGAGTCAATTACAACTCATAGTGACCCATTAGGATAGAGTAGAACTGTCCCATGAGGTTTCCAAGGAGCGCCTGGTGGATTCGAACTGCCAACCTTTTGGTCGGTAGCCATAGCTCTAAACCACTATGCCACCAGAGTTTCCCATCTCCCAACACAGTGTCTTATTCACCCTCACATCCTTTGGCATACATTAAGAGTTCAATGTTTTGTTGAAGTGAAGTAATATAAAGTAAGGCGAAAAGAGTTTACTTGGTCAATTTTTTTTTTTTTTTAAGTAAGAGCATTTTAGATCTTACCAGTGTGCTTCCAATGGGAATATAAAACAAAGAGTTCAACTTTCATATGTACTATGGTAACTCCATAAATACAGAACCATATCCTGACTAGTCAGTGTGAAAGGGACAATTTGATCTTGACTGAGTTCTCAGAGAATATCATGAAGTAAGTGAGAAATGCATTCCTTTTGGCTTTTATCTAGACTTCTTGAACTCTCCTGGAAGAGCTGAGCATATCACCCAGAGAGGGCAGCCTCAGAGCTCACAAGCACTGATGAAAACAATATGTTATTTACCAGATGGCCATTTCTTATAAGCTGTTTTGGGTAGCCAGTAATGCCTACTTCCAGTTTCAGCAGATGTGTGCTCTCATATTCCCCCTGCAGTGTGAACTAGACTTGTTTTGCTTGCTCCCCTGGCCTAAATGGAGGTGTAATGTTCCTAAACCTGCAAGACAAAGCCAGAGGCTCTAAATTTTGAGGCTGAAATGCTTACTAACTTTTTTTTGCAAAATTTTCTTTCTTCTACATAGAAAGCAGATTAGAAGTGTATGTACATGTGTATTTATTTTCATATTATTTATACATGTTGGTCAATTCATACTCTTAAATTTTTTATGAAATCATCATGCATTTAAAAGGAAACTTTCAAGAGAAGTTATGTATGTGAGAGAATATCAATTGGTATGAAAGCAAAAAATAAAAATTCAAAAATTGTTAACTAAGGTAAAAGCCAAAAAATAAAATCGGTCAAATATAACTGAACAATAATGATTTCATGGGCAACTACATCTATACAATAAATTGTTTGATTTGTTTTCCTAAGAGAGTTACTGGTTCCATCTCCTAGAAATTTGGCATCCATTTTTATTATCATGCAATAATGTCACTGCAAGAACACTCAGTGTGGTAAGACTGACAGCCTAACTGAACTTAACTTAGAAAGCCGTTTATGAGCAGACCTTACTGGGTCATCTTAGGCTGGGTTCTCTAGAGAAGCAAAACCAGTAAAGCATATAAATACATATATAAAGATTTACATCAAAGAAATGGCTTACACGGTTTTAGAGACTGTAATGTCCCAAGTCCCACAGTCAGGATAGAGGCTTCTCCTCATTCACATAGCCACAGGGACTGGCAAACCTGAGATCAGCAGGTCAGAGAGCAGGGTTGTTGCTCACAAGCTGTGAAGATCAATGAATTCCAAGATCGACAGGCAAGACCACAGGTAAGCTGCTAGCTCAAGCCCCAGGTACCAGGGGTCAGATAAACAGGATCCAGAGCAAGCAAAAGCCCCTGAGCCCTGCCAGAATGTCTGACCACATGCCCAAAGAAACACCCTTTCAACCGATTGGCTATTTCACAGCAAATCCCATCATGGGGGTGATCACATATCAAATCTCAACAGGGAAGTGACCACAACATCACACAACTGCCCAAAACACTGAGAATCATTGCCCAGTCAAGTTGACACACAATTTTAACCATCACAGTCAGCTACAAGGATAGATCCAAAACTTAGAAATGCAACTCATTTGTCAATCAGTAAGTATATGTTGAGAACCAAATATGTCCTGCGTAGTGTCTGCCTTTATATATTACAAATAAACACACACACATGCATGCACACAAAGAGCCAGTTGTCATTTTGCACAGTAGTCTAAGAGCATAAAAATGACCATGTAAGCTGAAACCGTAAGAAGTGACCTTAATAATTAATAGGAAAATGAATTCTACCAAACGTTTAAATAAGAATTAATACTAATTTTCTCAAACTCTTCCAAAAAATAGAATAGTTCCTCATTCATTCTATGAAGCCAGAATTACCCTGATACCAAAGCTAAACAAAGATTTCACAAGAAAAGAAAACAATCAAACTAATATTCCTGAAGAATATAGATGCAAAAAAATCCTCATCAAAATACTGGCAAACCAAATCCAACAGTATATAAAAAGGATTATACACCATTAAGAAGTAGGATTTATCCCAGTAATGTGCGGGTGGTTCAACATATGAGAGTCAATCAATGCTTGTAATGGTTAAGGTTGTGTGTCAACATGGCTGGGCCATGATTCTCAGTAGTCTGGCAGTCATATGATGTGATCACTTCCATGATGAGATTTGATATAATGTGATCACCTCCATGATGGGATCTGCTGTGAGTAGCCAATCAGTTGAAAGGGAGTATTTTTGGGCATGTGGCCTGCATCAAATATAAGTGGACATTCTGGCAAGGCTCGTGGGCTTTTGCTCACTCCAAATCCTGGAGCTAACTCCTGTTCGTCTGACCTCCGGTTCTTGGGATTTGAGCTAGCAGTTTACCTGTGGTCTTGCCTGCCAGTCTTGGGATTCATTGATTTTTGCATCCTGTGAGTGAAAGCCCTGCTCTCTGACTTGCCAATCTTGGGCTCGCCAGCCCCTGAGGCTATATGAATCAGGAGAAGCCTCTGTCCTGGCCCACAGACTTGGGATATTCCAGCCTCTACAACTGCATGACCCATTTCCTTGATATAAATCTCTATGTATATGTATTTATATGCTCTACTGGTTTTGCTCCTCTAGGGAACCCAGCCTAAGACAATGCTCCATATTAATACAATAAAAACCTGTTGCCGTGTTTTCTTACTCATAGCAACCCTATATGACAAAGTAGAACTCTCCCGTAGGGTTTCCAAAGAGCAGCTGGTGGATTCAAACCGTCAGCCTTTTGGTTAGCAGCCAAGCTCTTAACCACTGAGCCACCAGGGCTCCATAACAGATAAAGATGGAGAAAAACCTTTAAGAAAGGAAAAAACCTGAATAGGTATAGAAAAATTATTTGACAAAATCCAAAACCCATTCATGATAAAAACCATACAGAAAACTAGGAATAAAATGAAGTATTCTCAATCTGATAAAGAGCATCTATGAAAAATCCACAGCAAGTACATAGCAAGGTGTGTATAAGTCTTTGTATGAGAGACTGACTTGATTTGTGAGTGTTCACTAAAAGCACAATAAATTAAAAAAAAGAAAAAATTCACAACTAACATCATACTATGTAATGATGTCATGCAATGGTAAAATGACTAAAACCTTTCCCCTTTAGATCAGGAACGAGACAAAGATACCCACTCTCGCCAGCTCTACCCAGGGCAATTAGGCAAAGAAAAGTAAAAGCATCCAGATTGGAAAGGAAGAGATAAAAGTTCTTCCATTTTCAGATTAAATGACCTTATATATAAAAAACTCTAAAGAAGAACCTACCTCCCCTGTCATGAACTGAATTATGTCCCCCCAAAATGTATGTATCAGTTTGGCTGGGCCATGATTCCCCATATTGTGTGGTTGTCCTCCATTTTGTGACTGTAATTTTATGTTAAAGAGGATTAGGGTGGGATTGTAACACCACCCTTACCCAGGTCACATTTCTGATCCAATGTAAAGGGAGTTTCCCTGGGATGTGGCCTGCACCACCTTTTATCTCTCAAGAGATAAAAGGAAAGGGAGGCAAGCAGGGAGTTGGGAACCTCGTACCACCAGGAAAGCAGTGCCAGAAGCAGAGCGTATCCTTTGGACCTAAGGCTGCTGCGCTGAGATGCTCCCAGTCCAAGGGAAGACTGATGAGAAAGATCTTTGTCCAGAGCCAACAGAGAGAGAAGGTCTTCCCGTTGAGATTACTCCCTGAATTTGGACCTGTAGCCTACTAGACTGTGAGAGAATAGATTTCTCTTTGTTAAAAGCCATCCACTTTTGGTATCTGTTATAGCAGCACTAGATGATTAAAATACCTCCACGCCCCTGAGGGAAAAAAAAAAAAGAGATTAGAGCTTATAAATTAGCTCAGCAAAGTTGAAAGATACAGGATCAATATACAAAATGAGTCGCATTTCTGTACACTAGCAATGAACAATCTGAAAGTGAAATTAAGAAAGCAATATCATTTGCAATAGCATCAAAATGAATAAAATACTTAGGAATAAATTTAACCAAAGTTAATGATTTGTACACTGAAAACTATGTAACACTGTTGACAGAAATTAAAGATCTAAATAAATGGAAAAACATTCATGGATCATAAGATTTAATATTGTTAAGATGGCAATATCCCCGAAATTGGTCTAGAGAGTCAGTGCAATCCCTATTAAAATTCCAACTGCCCTTTTTAAATAAATGAACAAGATAATCCTAAAATTAATTTGGAATTGCAAGAAACAAAAAATAACCAGCAATCTTGAAAAAGAACAAAGTTTGAGAACTCAAACTTCTCAATTCCAAAAGGTACTCTAAAACTGCAGTAATATAAAGTGGTACTAACATAAGGTTAGGCAAACGGAATAAAATCGAAAATCCAGAAATAAGCCCATATATTTATGGCCAACTGATTTTTGACATGGGTACCAAGACCATTCAATAGAGGAAAGAATAGGTTTTCAAGAAACAATTAACTTTGTATCATAGTATTTAAGTTATAGGATATCGAAAGAAAAGAGTGAACATTACCCAAAGACTTCGCATTCTCTTCTAGGGAAAGTATTAGCATGTTTTCAGTTGTATGTAAGATAGTTAGATCATGTTAGGCAGAAGTATAACTTTGTTATTGTCTGCATTTGGAGATTAAGTATGGTTTAAGGAGATGTGTATGGGTGCCAAGTTGACAAGGGTAGACTATGATGGTCATTTTGATATATCAGCTTGGTTAGGCTAAAGTCCCCAGTTATTCAATCAAACAGTAATCTAGGTGTTGCTGTGAAGGTATTTTATAGATGTGATTAAAATCCATAATCAGTTCACTTTAAATAAGGAGTATTATCCTAAATAAAAGTTTCTGAGTAGTACAAATGGTTTGCACTCAGTTACTAACTGAAAGGCAGGCAGTTTGAATCCACCCCACTGTGTCACAGAAGAAAGGCTTGGTGATTTGCTTCTGTAAAAGATCACAGCCAATAAAACCCTATGGAGCTCAGTTCTGCTCTGTAACACATGGGGTTGCCATAAGTAGAAACAGACTTGGTGGTAACAAGTTTGTGTTTGTTTGTTTTTTGGGTGGGGGTGCTTATCCTAGATAATCTGTGTGGTCCCGAGTCAATGATTTGAAAGGCCTTAAGAGCAGAGCTGAGGATTCCCTGAAGAAGAAATTCCACCTGTGGAACAGCTTCAGGGGCAGTTCTACCTGCTATGAGTCAGAATCGACTTGACGGCAATGGGCTTGGTTTTTTTGGTTTGGTTGGTATTAATACCTGAGGAAGGGCAGAGGATGATGGGGAGGAGGATTGGCTGAGAAAGAAGATAAACTGTGATGAGGCACAACACCTGCTTCAGCCAAACTCACAGGGAGCTCTGCAGCTAAAATGGCTCATCAGAGTTTTTCTGTTTTGGGCTGAAATGATCAAGCCTTTGTATACATATTTAAATCAGTCATTGGAGATGGGCTACCCTGGGAAGGACAGGGCCTTAGTTAAGATGGCTTTCTGCTGCTGAGGCCATCCCTGACAGGGCTGAAAACTAAAGTCTGTTAGCCAACATCATCTCCAACAACTGGGGCAACAAGTCTTTCTTTGAAGAGGGATAGCATATCACTGTGTCCACACACTGATGCATGTGATTACATTAAAATTAAAGATTTCTGTTCAGTGGAGGACACTTCAGAAAATGTTAATAAAAGAAAGGGTGAAGATAGCAATATATTAATATCTAGAATGTACAAGTAATTCCTATAGCAATCCTCACCAAAGAAAAATGGACAAAGAATATGCATAAACAGGTAATTTACAGCAAAGGAAACCCAAAAGGTTAACAAGCATAAATATAAAAGGTGCACAAACATAATCAGAGAAAAGCCAATTAAAATAATAAGATATCACTTCATATGTGTTAAACTCATAGAAACTAGAAACCTAGATAACATCAAGTAGCAAGGTAAAATGATTTTACTGACGTAACTAAAGCTGTCAATCAATTGACTTTGAATTAATCAAACAAGAGATTATCCTGAGTAAACATGACTCAATAACCAGAAGTGGATAGCTGTAGCTTTAAAGCCCCAATCAGGAGTATCCCTGAAAGACAATGGTGAAGGGAAGTCCCCTAGAGGGAAGAAATTAGAGCAGTACATTCTGTTGCCCCTTTTTTTCAGAACTGGGTATGGCCAGAGATACAGATCTACTGGTTATAGGCAGCAGCTAATAGTTTGGTTTGATGGCTAAGGACAGGATTGGGAGGTTGATGGCAAGGAAGACTGAGGTAGATGGTTGTAGACAGACCTCCAGAATACATACAAATGTAGACATTTGCTCATAAAATAGAATCCACTGAAAAGGGGGTTCTCAATAATCAGAATTATCAGGTGAACAAAATGATACATTTGTAGATGCCAGTCAGCCTCTTTCCCAACCACTCAGGTGCTTCCTGCATGAATATACAAAGAGGTGATGACAGGAAGCATGGAGGCTATGCATTAGTTCAATATCATAGATTTCTTCTCATCAAGGCTGATCTGGTACTGCCACTGCAGAGCGATTAAATGCAAACCACAGAGACCAGTGCTAAGCCCTCAAATGGCACCATTCCCTTGGCTACAGTCAGCTGCTTTAAGGATGCTGATTATACTAGACCCCTTCTCTCATGGAAGGGGCAGCAATTTGTCCTAAATGAAAAGTACATGTATTCTAGAAATGGATTTTCTCTTTCCTCAGTGCTTTTGCCAGTACCAGGATCATTGACTTAGGGAAAGCCTTAGTTACCATAATCCACACAACATTGTTAAATTCCGCACAATATTGTTTCTGACTAAAGAGCTGAACACAACAAAACAAGTAGAAAAATGGGCTCATGTCCATGGAATTCACTGGTCTTACCACACAGCCATCATTTAGAAGAAACTGGTCTGATAGAATGGTAGAATGAGATCTTTGAGGAATCAGTTACAGCTCCAATTAAGAAGACCCTGAGAGAGGCAGAGCCAAGGTGGCAGAGTAGTCAGTTACTTCCAGTGATCCCTCTTATAATAAAGACCTGAAAAAAACAAGTGAATCAATTATATACATGACAAGCTAGGAACCCTGAGCATCAAAGGCAAAGTTAAGAAACCGGACTGAGTGATGGGGAAGGAGAGACAGTGCAGTAACAGCAAGGAGTTGCTGAGTTGGTGGCAGCACCCCAGCCCCTATTCTCCTGCAGTGGGGCTGGTGGTAGTATTTGGGGACACGGCTGCTTCAGCGAAAGAAGGCAAACAAAATGGCACACCCCTGACCCACTGGTGTGACTGCGACAGGGCTGGCGGTGCCATTTAGGACACAGCTGCTTCAGTGAAAGAAGGCAAGCGAGGTGCCACAGTCTTGACCCACTGGCATAACCACAGTGGGGATTGAGCCACCACACACAATCTACACATGCCTTTGAAATCTAAGATAAAACAGCACAAGATAAGCCATTTTGTCTAATTTACCATGCGGATGTAATAGCTCCTTTTGAAAGAACTCTCTCCTACCTATCTGATCCCTCCTCCCTCTGCCCCAGCTGGCTTCATTACCAGTTGATTTCCCTGGGCCTGAGATAGGTCTTGCTGCACTTCCTGAGCCATTCTCCTGGCCTTGAAGAAGGAACAAATTAACAAACAGGTGAAAAATACTCTGCCAACTCCCCTAATCTGGAAACTCAGAGCAGAAGTGGCTCCAGTCCAGGCACAAGCAGTCCACAGACTTTGTCTTTCACCCCTGCGTAGATCCAGGTGACCCAGTTACAGCAGATAGGATCTGGCTGTTATATTGCAAGGGAGCATCTCTTTGAGGTCTGACAGTAACTGTTTCAGCTGTGCAGTGGAGAGACAGATATTTGAAGTTTGATACTGCTCTTCCTATTAAACAGGGCCCTCACCTACCCATAGCAGGGGCCTGAGGACTAGAGGCTCCACCCATGCCACCTAGCCACCTTTGACAGGATCCAAGGATAAGTGGTCCCTCCAAGTCCTTAAGATAAAAGCAGCAGATGCCTGTGGTACAGCTGCAGAGCCCACCCACCAGAGCACTCTAGAGAACAGGGACGTGCCTTCCTCATAGACATTCAGGGTGAGGTTGTCAGTCCCCTGCCTCCCTCAGAGTGTGACCCCCTGCTGCTACCAGAACCTTTGCATACACCAATCACCACTGCTTCTCTAAGATAGTAGGTGAGAGCCTGCACCACACACTAGGTGACTGACTACCAGGACACCTAAGCTGAATCTATACAAGAACAGTGAATGGACTTCTAGGCTTATATATCTGGTAAGAGCTCTAGCCATCTGGTAACAAGACATTAGTGCCTCAAAGTTTCCAATAATCAAGTTAGCTCACTCTGGTAGCCCATTTGGGTATATCAAAACAAAACAAAGCAAGAAGCTAGGACATAGAGAGCAAACATAAAATAAATACAATAATTTATAGATGGCTCAGGGACAACAGTTGATATCAAATCACATAAAGAAGCAGACTATGATTGCTTCAACAAACTCCCAAAACAAAGAATCAAGGACTCTTCTAGATGAAGATATATTCCTGGAATTACCAGATGTAGAATACAAAAGATTAACATACAGAACTCTTCAAGACATCAGGAAGGAGATCAGGCAAAATGCAGAACAAGCTAAGGAGCACACAGATAAAGCAGTCGAGGAAATTAAGAAGATTATTTGAGAACATAATGGAAAATTTAATAGCCTGAAAGAATCCATAGAGAGATAGCAATCAGAAATTCAGGAGATTAACAATAAAATTTCAGAATTAGACAACTCAGTAGAAAGTCAGCAGAGCAGAACTGAGGAGATGGAAGTTAGAATTAGCAAGACTGAAGATAAAACAACTGGCAACAATATATATTCAAATAAAAATCTGATAAGAGAATTTTAAAAAATGAAGAAATGCTAAGAATCATGTGGGACTCTATCAAGAAGGAAAACCTGTGAGTGACTGGAGTACCAGAACATGGAGAGATAACAGAAAATACTGAGAGAATTATTGAAGATTTTCTGGAAGAAAACTTCCCTGACATCATGAAAGATGAAAGGATATCTACCCAAGATGCTCATCAAACCCCATAAAAGGTAGATCCCAAAAGAAAGTCACCAAGACATACTATAATTAAACTTGCCAAAACCAGAGATAAACAGAAAATTTTAAGAGTGGCCAGGGATAAGGGAAAAGTCATCTACAAAGGAGAATCAATAAGAATAAGCTTGGACAACTCAGCAGAAACCATTCAGACAAGAAGGCAATCGGACGACATGTATAAAATATTGAAGTGGAAAAATTGCCAGCCAAGAATCATATATCTAGCAAAACTGTCTCTCAAATATGAACATGAAATTAGGACATTTCCAGATAAACAGAATCTTAGGGAATTTGCAAAAAAACAAACCAAAACGACAAGAAATACTAAAGGGAATTCCGTGGTTAGAAAATCAATAATTGAAAATCAATCAATAAAATCAACCCAACACTACAACACAGGACAGAGAAACCAGATATCAACCCAGATAGGGAAATTTTAAAAATAAATCAAGATTTAAAAAAAGCTCAAAACAGGGAATCAGCGATGTCATTATGTAAAAGGTGACAACATTAAATCAATAAAGAGGGACTAAATAAAGTAGTCATAGATCTTCCATATGGAGAGGAAAGCAAAGGATGTAGGGAGATACAAGTTAGGTTTAAACTTAGAAAAACAGGGATAAATATTCAGGTAACCACAAAGGAGACTAACAATCCTACACATCAAAATAAAACACAAGGAAAACATACTCAGCAAAAACAAAATCAACAACAATGAAAAAGAGAAACACACAATTTACAAAGAAAAACTACTCAGCACAAAAAAAGTGGGAAAATGAAGCTGTCAACAACGCACAAAAAAAGACATCAAAATCACAGCACTAAACTCATACCTATCTATAAACATGATGAAGGTAAATAGACTAAATGCACTAGTAAAGAGACAGAGAGTGGCAGAATGGATGAAAAAACGTGATCCCTCTATATGCTGCCTATGAGAGACACACTTTAGACTTAAAGACACAAACAAACTAAAACTCAAAGAATGGAAAAAAATATATCAAGCAAACAGCAATCAAAAAAGGGCAGCAGTAGCTATACTAATTTCTGACAAAACAGACTTTAAACCTAAATCTATCACAAAGGATAAGGAAGGACACCATATAATGATTAAAGGGACAATATACCAGGAGGATATTACCATATTAAATATCTATGCACCCAAGGATGGGGCTTCAAGATACACGAAACAAACTCTAACAGTACTGAAAAGCGAGATAGCGCCACAAAAATAGTAGGAGACATCAACACGCCACTCTCAGTGAGGGTCAGAACATCCAGAAAAAGCTCAATAAAGAGACGGAAGAGCTGAATGCCACAATCAACCAACTTGACCTCACAGACATATACAGAACACTCCACCCAACAACATCCAAGTATACTTTCTTTTTCAATGCACATGTAACATTCTCTAGAATAGACCACATATTAGGCCATAAAGCAAACCTTAACAGAATCCAAAACATCGAAATATTACAAAGCATCTTCTCTAATCATAAAGCCGTAAAACTAGAAGTCAATAACAGAAAAATCAGGGAAATGAAATCAAGCATATGGAAACTGAACAACACTTTCCTCAAAAATGACTGGAAATTAAGGATAGAATAAAGAAATTTATAGAATTCATAGAATCCAATGAGAATGAAAATACTTCCTATCAGAACCTTTGGGACACAGCAAAAGCGGTGTTCACAGGCCAATTTATATCAATAAATGCACACATACAAATAGAAGAAAGGGCCCAAATCAAAGAATTATCACTACAACTGGAACAAAAAAGAAAGAGAGCAACAAAAGAAACCCTCAGGCACCAGAAGAAAGCAAATAATAAAAATTAAAGCAGAATTAAATGAAATAGAAAACAGAAAAACAATTGAAAGGGTTGACAAAACCAAAAGCTGGTTCTTCGAAAAAAGATTAACAAAACCTATAAACCATTGGCCAGACTGACAAAAGAAAAACAGGAGAAGAAGCAAATAAGAAATGAGATGGGCGATATCACAACAGACACAACTGAAATTAAAAGAGTCATATCAGATTACTACCAAAAATTGTACTCTAACAAAGTTCAAAACCTGGAGGAAATGGACAAATTTCTAGAAACACATTATCCACCTAAACAAACACAAAGACAGAACAACTAAATAAACCCATAACAAAAGAAGAGATTGAAAAAGTAATTTTAAAACTCCCAACAAAGAAAACCCCTGGCCCTAACGGTTTCTCTGGAGAATTCTACCAAACTTTCAGAGAAGAGTTAACACCACTACTACTGAAGGTATTTCAGAGCATAGAAAAAGATGGAATACTCCCAAACTCATTTGCTGAAGCCACCCGGGGTTCCTGTGCCTGAGAAGCTCCTAGGCCAGGTGAAGTTTGAGGACAAGGAATCTTCCCCCAGAGCCGAAAGAGAGAGAAAGCTCTCCCCTGAAGCTGACACCCTGAATTTGGACTTTTAGCCTACTTTACTGTGAGAAATAAACTTATCTTTGTTAAAACCATTGACCTGTGGTATTTCTGTTATAGCAGCACTAGATGACTAAGACAAGCAGAGTATCAGGATACAAGATAAACATACATAAATCAGTTGGATTCCTCTACACCAACAAAGAGAACGTCGAAGAGGAAATCACCAAATCAATACCATTTACAATAGCCCCTAAGAAGATAAAATACTTAGGAATAAATCTAACCAGAAATGTTAAAGACCTAGACAAAGAAAACTATAAGACACTATTGCAAGAAACCAAAAGAGACCTACGTAAGTGGAAAACCATTACCTTGCTCGTGGATAGGAAGACTCAACATTGTAAAAATGTCTATTCTACCAAAAGTGATCTATAGATGCAATGCAATCCTGATCCAAATACCAGTCACATTTTTTAATGAGATGGAGAAACAAATCACCAACTTCATATGGAAGGGAAAGAGGCCCCAGATAAGTAAAGCATTATTGAAAAAGAAGAAGAAAGTGGGAGGCCTCACACTACCTGATTTTAGAACCTATCATACCACCACAGTAGTCAAAACAGCCCGGTACTGGTACAACAACAGATACATAGACCAATGGAACAGAATTGAGAATCCAGACATACATCCATCCACTGATATTTGACAAAGGCTCAAAGTCTGTTAAATGGGGAAAAGATAGTCTCTTCAACAAATAGTGCCAGCATAACTGAATATCCATCTGCAAAAAAATGAAACAAGACCCATACTTCACACCATCCACAAAAACCAACTCAAAATTAATCAAAGACCTAAATATAAAATCTAAAATGATAAAGATCATGGAAGAAAAAATAGGGACAATGCTAGGAGCCCTAATACATGGCATAAACGTATACAAAACACCACTAATAATGCAGAAGAGAAACTAGGCAACCGGGAGCTCCTAAAAATCAAATATCTATGCTCATCCACAGACTTCACCAAAAGAGGAGAAAGATTACCTACAGACTGGGAAAAAGTTTTTAGCTATGACATTTCCGATCAGCGTCTGATCTCTAAAATCTGCATGATTCTGCAAAAACTCAACAACGAAAAGACAAATAACCCAATTAAATGGGCAAAGGATATGAACAGGCACTTTACCAAAGAAGACATTCAGGCTGCTAACAGGTACATGAGGAAATGCTCACGATCATTAGCAATTACAGAAATGCAAATCAAAACTACAATGAGATTCCATCTCACCCCAACAAGGCTGGCATTAATCCAAAAAACACAAAATAATAAATGTTGGAGAGGCTGTGGAGAGACTGGAACACTTATACACTGCTGGTGGTAATGTAAAATGGTACAGCCACTTTGGAAATCAATTTGGTGCTTCCTTAAATAGCTTGAAATAGAACTACCATAAACAAACCAAAACCAAATCCAGTGCCCTCGCGTCAATTCCAACTCATAGCAACCCTATAGGACAGAGTAGAACTGCCCCATAGAGTTTCCAAGGAGCGCCTGGCGGATTCGAACTGCCAACCCTTTGGTTAGCAGCCATAGCACTTAACCACTACACCACCGACGACCCAGCAATTCCACTCCTTGGAATTACCCTAAAGAAATGAGAGCCTTCACACGAACAGATATATGCACACCCACGTTCACTGCAGCACTGTTTACAAGAGCAAAAGGATGGAAGCAACCAAGGTGCCCATCGGTGGATGAATGGATAAATAAATTATGGTATCTTCACACAATAGAATACTGCACAACAATTAAGAACAACGATGAATCTGTGCAACATTTCATAACATGGAGGAATGTGGAAGGCATTATGATGAATGAAATTCGTCAATCGCAAAAGGACAAATATTGTATGAGACCACTATTATAAGAACTCCAGCTAAAGTTTAAACACAGAAGAAAATATTCTTTGATGGTCACAAGTGTGGGGAGGGAGGGAGAGGGATATTCACTAACTAGATAGTAGACAAAAATTTTTTTTAGATTAAGGGAAGGGTAACACATAACTCACGGATAGTCAGTACAACTGGACTTAACCAAAAGCAAAGAAGTTTCTTGAATACAACTGAAAGCTTTGACAGCCAGAGTACCAGGAATTGGGGTCTGGGGACCATGGTTTCAGGGGACATCTAGGTCAATTGGCATAACAAAATGTATTAAGAAAACATTCTGCATCCCACTTTGGTGAGAGGCATCTGGGGTCTTAAACGCTAGCAAGCGACCATCTAAGATGCGTAAATTGGTCTCAACTCACCTGGAGCAAAGGAGAATGAAGAACACCAAAGACACAGGTAAATGTGAGCCCAAGAGACAGAAAGAGCCACATAAACCAGAGACTTTATCAGCCTGAGACTGGAAGAACTAGATGGTGCCCAGCTATCACTGATCACTGCCCTGACAAGAAACACAACAGAGAATCCCTGATGGAGCAGGAGAACAGTGGGATATAGATCTTAAATTCTCTTAAAAAGATCAGGCTTAATGGTCTGACTGAGACTGGAGGAACCCTGATGGTCATGGTCCCTGGACCCTTTGACAGCCCAAGATTGGAACCATTCCCGAAACCAACTCTACAGACAGGGATTGGCCTGGACTATAAGATAGACAATGACGCTGGTGAGGAGTAACTGTGGCTCAAGTAGACACATGAGACTATGTTGGCGGCTCCTGTCTGGTGGCAAGATGAGAAGAAAGAGGGGGACAGGAGCTGGTTAAATGGACACACGGAATACAGGATGGGGAGGAGGAATGTGCAGTCTCGTTAAGGGGAAAGCAGCTGGGAATGCACGGTGGGGTGTGCACGGCTTTTTGTATGAGAGACTGACTTGATTGTAAACTTTCACCTAAAGCACAGTAGATAAATTTTTAAAAAAAGAAGACCGTGAAAGTTTAGAGCTATGTCTTTTAAAATACTACCATATGCTTTGATTCAGTGACCAACATATGGTGCTGTCCCCTGGTAACCCACTAATAGAAGATTTTCTTCCCCTTCCCACACTCTGTGCTCTGCTGGTTTGGAGATCTCAGTTCCCAAGGGAGGAATGCTTCTACCAAATGACATAAGAACTGTTCCATTGAACTGGAAGTTGAGGCTGCCACCTTGCCATTTTGGATTCATCGTGCCAATAAGCCAATAGGCAAAGAATGGGAGCCTATGCTTTGAAGGCTGGGAAGATTGATCCTGATTAATAAGGGAAAATCGGGTTGTTACTATACAATGGAGATGGTGAAAACCAGGGAATTCACTGGGATACCTCTTAGAACTTCTGTATCAAAGAACGAAAGTTAATTGAAAACCAAAGTAATCTAAAAGGTAGAACCACTGAGGATTAAAAACTTTCAGAAATGGTAGTATTGGTCTTTTGACCAGGTATAGAACTAGCTGAAGAGCCAGCTGAGAGCCAAAAAAAAATATGGGATAAGTAGCGGAAAAAGAAAGTTACAATTATCAACCACAGACTTATGACTAGTTTTAAAAACATGGAGAGTAGCAGCTACAGATACGTTCTTCCTTGCTTATTATAGTTCTACTTCTTTTTTCCTACCTATTATTTTATATAAGGACTATTTACAAGTTAGTCTTTAGGCGACAGAAATAGGGAAGTACTTGTTTTTGTTACTTAGTGCTGCTGTAACACAAATACCACCAGTGGATTGCAATAAAGAACAGAAATTTATTTTCTCACAGCTCTAGAGGTTGAAAGTCCAAATCAGGGTCTCAAACATGTTGATTCCTTCCTTGCTGGCACCCCCAGGTGGTCCTTTGTTCCTTAGCATTCCTTGGCTTGCACATGATCCTCATGACATCTGTCTTCCCACAGGTGTATTTCTGATCTATTCTGGTCTTTTTATAACTCAAAAGCGATTAGGTTTAGGATCACAAAAAATGAAAAACTCTATTTACAAATGAATTAATCCACAAGTACGAAGACCAAGAATTCAACATATTTGGGGTGGGGGGCACAATTTAATTCATATTGGTGATGTGTACCATTGAGTCAATTTCGACTCATAGTAACCCCATGTGACAGAGTAGAACGGCCCCATAGGGTTTTCTTGGCTGTAATCTTTATGGAAGCAGATTGCCAGGTCTTTCTTCCACAGAGCTGCTCTGTGGGCTAGGACCACCCACATTTAGGTTAGTAGCCAAGTGCTTGTTGCACCACCTGAGCTCCTTATTCAGTTCCTAACAGTACTTAATTGCCAATACATGGAACCTGCCTGCTGGAAAGTCGTGTGTCCTTTTCGTGGTAGAGGGTGAGAGCATCTTCTGAAATACAATTGTGTCTCATTAGCAGAATCATAAAGTTGTTATTGTATGAAAGTTCCAATATATGCAGAAGCATATTATTAAACTATTGTCTCTCAACTCCAAATTCACCCTTTTAGACCCTGCTTTATGAAACTAGGGCTGGAATTCTTCAAATTTCATTTTCTCCTTTGTCAGCTGGATCCTTGTTAAATTCTGTCAAAAAGGAGTCCTAAAGGGAAACTGAAAGGCAGGCAGAGGGCAGATGTGACACGTTTCTTTTTACTTGTTTGCTCTTCCTGTCAGTGTCACCCTAGCAATGGTACTTCACCCTGAAGGCAGCAGTTTGTTTCAACCTTCAACTTTTTTTTTTTTTTTTTTTTTTGGTACTTCCAGTAGCAGCTTCATTATGACCTCCACCCCATCAGAAGCAACAGCAATAGTGACAATGACTCAGGGGGTTTGAGCCTCAGTCGTTCAAGACCATTCCTCTCACCTCAGTGTACTGGTACTAGCTGAGTAGCCTCCCTCTTTAGAGGCCTGAGTCCCAGCTCCCCAAGACCCTTCCCCCAAGCTTTTAAGTTTTCATAACCTAAACCTCCTCTGTTTGTTTCTCCAGGCCTACTGGGGGGGGTCACTGTTTCTGCAATTTTTAACTCTATGTACCTCAGTCTTTTTTTTCTTTTTTTCAGCTCTCCATCACCTGTGTAATTAATTCCCTATGTTAAATTCCCTGTTGAAATACCTAGTATGGTTTCTTTTTAAACTACTGGACCTTGACTGATACATACATGACAAAGAAATACACACCAGTTAGAAGCAACAGCTTAGATACACACGTACAAACCTGTTGCCATCAAGTCGATACGCACAGCAACACAAAATATTAAATACATAATACTGAATGAAAAAGAGTCCCTGGGTGACACAAGGGGTTAAGCACTCAACTGCTAGCCAAAAGGTTGGTGGTTCAAACCCACCCAGAGGCACCTCAGAAGACCGTCCTGGCAATCTGCTTCTGAAAGGTCACAGCCTCGAAAACCATATGGAACAGTTCTACTGTGCACACATGGGGTTGCTATGAGTCAGGATCAACTCCACAGCAACTAACAACGCCAACAGTCATTCTAGCCAAGGTTATGAGGCTGATAATCATTGGCCCTGATTGGCCTTCTTAAGTCATGTGCCCTTCCTGAGCCGAGCATTATGGCCAACCAAACCCGTTGCAAATCAAGTAGATTCTAACTCATGGCAACCCCACGCATTATAAAGTAGAACTAAGCTCCACAGGGTTTTCCTGGCTGTAATTTTTACTGAAGCAGATTGCCAGGCCTGTCTTCTGACTTCCATGGCATTGCTTGGTGAGTTTGACCTGCCAATCTTCGGGTTAGTAGCCAAGCACAAACCATTTGTGCCACCCAGGGACATTTCACTATGGCCAGAGGTGTGTAATACTTTCATTGGTCAATCATGGGACTATCCCCCAGAGACGGGGTTGGGGGGCAGTCCCACTGAATCTGTTATTGAAACAAAAACCAAACCCGTTGCTGTCAGGTCAATTCTGACTCATAGCAACCCTGCAGGACAGAGTAGTACTGCCCTATAGTGTTTCCAAGGAACAGCTAGTGGATTCAAACTAATGACCTTTTGGTTAGCAGCTTTTCAGGAGAAAGACCTGGCAATCTGCTTCCATAAAGATCACAGCCAATAAAAGTCTACGGGACAGTTCTACTCTGTCACATGGGATTGCGATGAGTCAGAATTGACTTGATGGTACACGACACCACCAACATGAATTAAATTACTAATAAAGAATTCCCCAATGACACTGTTTGTGCAGTAAAAACATCATATCTGGGTAGATCATAGGGGTAGAGCTGGTCTTTAAGAGAGGACAAAGAAGGTGACTCATGCCATATTTTAGGAATACTGCAAATTCCTCCTACCCAAAATATCTTCTCCATCTGCCAACCACATCTTAAATTCCAATTCCACTACTGAGATTCATTGTTTTGGGCCTGTACATGGACCCTCCAAGCTTCTTTGGAAAAAAATGCAAATGACTCAGCGTTTATCAGCTTTATATACCTTGGTATTGATTACCTCATCAGACTGATGATGGCAGAAGGCAACAGCGAAGAGTCTTTCCAAGGAAAGGTCTAAATGGGTTGAAATGTCACGAAGGGCAGACTTGGAAAGTGGGTGACAAGGGTAACAGAGAAAAGTGAGGAGATATGCAGTGAGTAATAGCACACTCCAGAAACAACCGGTTTCTCAGGGGCAACACTGCCGATAACCAGCTGCAGTCAGTTTGAACTCATGGTGACTCCATGTGTGTCTGAGCAGATCTGTGCCCCATAGGTTTTCAAAGGCAGATTTTTGGAAGTAGAGCGATTGGTAGACCTTTCTTCTGAGGCACCTCTGGTTGAACCCGAACCTCAGATCTTTTGGTTAGCAGCTGAGCCAATTAACTGTTTGAAACACTTGGGGACTCGTACATAATACCACTAAGTTACATCTCGGAGGACACACCCTATGGGTGTAGGTTTAGGAACCTAGCCCCTTCCCCTCAATAAAACAAGTTCCTTGTTGGAGACTTGGCTGCAAATGTTATCTGTCCTGGGTCTGCAGGGAGAGGAGATAGTTTAAATATAAGACAGTCACCAGGAGAGCCTCAAACTCTAAGAACTCTCAGAGTATTTCCAGCTTCTAATCATCTAATAAGGGACCACTGGTGGTACACTGGTTAAAGTGCTCAGCTGCTTACCAGAAGGTAGGCAGTTTGAACCCATCAGAGGCTCTGAGGGAGAAAGGTGTGGCAATCTGCTTCTGTAAAGATTATAGCCTTGGAAACACTACGTGGCAGTTCTATCCTGTCCTGTAGGGTCACTTGTGAGTCAGAATCAACTCGATGGCAGTGAGTTTGGGTTTTTTGGTTTAATCACCTACTAGTTAAGCAAAGCAGTCTCTAGGAGTCTTGTTTGTTGATCTTTTTTTTTACTGACATGAAGGAGCCAGTCTCCAAATGACTTTTTTTTTTCCAGTTAATGCATTTGAAAAGATAGTGCAATACTCCAAACTAGCTTCCTCTGTGATCTGGGTGAGATAGTGGCCTTCCTTACAGTGTCCCAATTTTGAACTCCTCACAACTAAGTTTCCTATTTCACCAGACCCCGTTTTCCTAACAGGAATTATAATGTGTATCAGTTAAAATCTTCCCAAGTAGACAGATAGACATCCATTAAACTATTAGCAGTAGTTGTCTATGGGAAGGGGGATGTAATGGGAGTTGAGATAGTAAAAAATGGATAAAATTTTTTATTCCATATGTTTATTGCTTGAATTTTGTTTACAGTTAACATCATTCATGAATCCTTTCAGTAATTTAGAAATTAATAAAATTTATACTTAATTGCTGTACTAACTAAAAGACATTTGTCCTCACATTTGCGAGAATTGAGCCTGAGGAAAAGGAGACAGCCTGCTCAGTGGCCTAGATACATGGTGGCCACAGAGAGAAAAAGTGTAACCCATAAATGTCGCCACCGCCTGAATTAAATTTAAGAATAATGTTCAAATGATATAAAACCAAGCTGAATAAAAATGTAAAGTACTCCAATTCTTTGTTACATCTACTTTTTTTTTTCCGAAAAAGAATGAACTACTGCTGTTCTTGAAAGTGTCATAAAGATACAGGTCGGTTATGCTGCTCCCTGGATGAGTTTCAGTTGGTAATAAACGGTTTTCTGAGAGGTTTGAGTTAAAGCTCTTATGTAAATAGAGACTTACATAATGCTCTTTAAACTAGAACTTTGAAGACAATCTGCAGTAGGCATGTGAAATGTGTCTGTGCTGCAAATGCCATCTGAAAACTGACAGGAAAGCATCCAAGACGGGGTGGAAGAAAACAGGAAGAATAAACACCCACGGCATAAGCTTCTGATCAGTCATTAAGCCAAACTTCAACCACGACCAGAGAACACATAAGAGGTCTGTCCTGGGCTTCTAATAATGCTACCAACCAAAGTCTTTTTTAGGAAAGCTCCTAAGTATTATTCATTGTAAAATTCTATGTGGAAGTCTCCAAGGACAGGAGTAAAGTCCTCGGCTCGCCCAAGCTTCGGATGGTTCCGTTTCTCTCCCTATGACGTTACACAGTGCATCATCTCACGGAAAAGGCTAAACTAGTATTGATTTTCCAATTTCTAAAAGAAGTAACCATTTCGAGCAAAGGCACGCTCTCAGGGGTCTTTGTAAGGGAGAAGCACACTCACACACAGAAAGTGCTGCGGTAGGGAAAACGCTGTGGTGAGCCAGCGAGCCACGGCTTGTTTTTGCCCAAGTAGCAGGCTGCAAAGTTTTTGCCACAACAGCTGCGACATTCTCATTCTGTGGACCTGTCAGGAGAGGCGTTTCTCTGCCAAAACAGCCTTCTTAGGATCAATTTCTGTATTTTTCGAGAAGGCAGGAAGGACCATTTTCTATCTGTCCTTGTCCACCACCTCACCTTTATTATCCCTGATCCTTACGCCCTCCCAGCCGAACCCCAACGGAGAGAGACAGGGAGGAAAAGGCTGGAGAGAGGAAAGAGGAAGGAGAAAAGAAGGGAGGGAAGAGAAAGAGAAGAGAGAGACAAACAGACCCAGAGAAACAGTCATGTTTTAAACATCCTCAAGCTTTTCAGAAGCCCCCTGCTCTCCTAGAACTCCGTGCCCTGGAGTGCAGCCCCGCCTCCGGGTCCCCACCATCCCGGGGCCAGTGTCTTTGCGGGGGGGAGGGGAGGGAGGGTTAAGGCGGAAATTTGCACGCTTTGAAAGTGTGGTGGGCTAACATTCAAGTCCATCCAAACCTGAGATTGTTATTCGCCGGGTCCCTGAGTTCCTTAAGTAATTGTCAAGTGTGAGCGCGCGTTCGGCAGTGCGCAGGGGCCGCGCCGCGTGGGACCGCCCTAGCCTGGGGACCAGAGGCGGGAGGAAAAGGAAGGGGGGCTGGGGGGGTGGGGGTGGGCAGCAGCCCTGCCCAGAGCTTTGGACAGCGTCTCCCTAGCTCTGGCACGCCTGGCGCTTCCCTTCTCCTCGGGCCCTCCTCCCCCTACTCTCGGCTGCTGCGACCCTCCAGCGCTCCCTCCGCCACCCCGGGCTCCGCCACCCGGAAGTTGCCCCCACCACCCCGTGAACGCAGCACCCGCAGGCAGAACTCCTTCCTCTGCTTGCAACCTCCAATCTTCCTAACATCTCCTCCCCCGCCACGTAAATCACTATTCGTGACCGCATAGACTCGCGCTCCCGTACGCCTGCCCTTTTCTCCAGAAGCCTGAAAGTGGCTGAATGGAAACACGGACACATGAAAACTCTATTCAGAGTGACTTAGAATAGGCTGCCTTGAGGTTTTAATCTTGCTCCGCTCTTCTAGCCCTGTGCTCAAGGCGGCTGTCCGAAAAAGGTCCCGGCAAGTTTTACTGTCCCTAGGAAAAGTTAAGGCTCGGAGGTACAGAAGGCAGGAGGTAGAGGAGGAGGGGAGGAAAGGGACGCGTGAGCGGTCTGGGGCCACACGGTGATCCTTGAGGAAACTCCGAATCCTAATCCCAGGAATTTAAATCCCTGCTCATTGTTTCCAAACCAAATCCACGCGGCAGTTTTCTTTCAGGCCCTGGAACCCCGGAGTAGCGCTTTAGGAGCCGAGAGAACGAAAACGCCACCACGGACCGTCAGCCCTAAGGCGACCGAGCAGTGCTTGCCCTTATCCTACCCTTCCCCTGCCCCGCCCCCCCCCATCGGCAACAAGTTTACAAATGCTGGCACCCCCCCCAACCGAGCCCACGCTCCACCCCTTGGCAGACACACTCCACGCGTTAGCCCCAGACAGGGTCCTGCAGAGGTCAAGCTGGCTGCCTGTGGCCAGCCTGATGTGAGGACCTGTCAGGGGAGATGGCCGACAAACCTTTTTATAAACTTCTTCATGAAGGAAATGGGTGCTGCTTTCTTGGCCTTTAGTTGTTCCATCCCTAAGAAAAGTTGTATTCCAAACACAACACTAAGGATCAAGTTGCATCCTTGCACTTAATTCTACTTTACAAGTTTTTACCATAAAAGTATTTGTGGCACGTTTGGCTTGACTTTCCTCCCCTCACCGTCCCTGCAGGGATCTTGCCTCCTGGTTTTCCTGGCCTGACACAAACTGGGGGCCCAGCCTTGGAAGGAGGGGTCACTTGCAGCGCGTCCCTCTGATACTCCAGTTCTACCAGGGCGACCTCCCACCAGGCTCCACGCTCTCCAACTACCACCGCACTGGCAAGGTGGAGAAAAAGCTTAATTCTCTGTGAAGTGGCCTCCAGTCTTAGGACTTTTCCTGGTGCAGCCAAGAGATGAAAGGAAAGCAGAGGAGATGGTTGCTGAACACCCCCCAACTCTGACCTCAAAAAATGAAAACCCTCAATTGATGCCTCTCTCCACCTGGCATTGTATTCCTGAAACCTGAATATGAAAATGGAAATTGTTCGATGTATGAGGAGATGTTATCTAATTAGGGCGTAAGAAATTTAATCTTTCCAGAGTGCAGGTCATATAATTAATGTTAATTTAACGCTCAAATTCTCAGTCATTAATTTTTATTCTTTTAAATGCAGTTTGGCAGGGGCCCCTGATCCATGGCAATGGATTTTACTGGATGTGAGAGCACACTTGGTTGTAGGAGTGACTCACCACAGACCTTCCTATCCCAATAACAAGATCCCATCATGTATGCATTATTAAGCCACGTAATTGAACGGTCCATAGTTTGCATATCAGACTATTAAAATAATGTGTTTTGCTTTTCTCGGAACACGTATTGTTCAAGCCTCTGCGAATATGTGGCGATTCTCATAATTATCACCAAATTACTGCAAATGTTCTCTTCATTAACATGATTTCTTTCAAGCATTTTTTAAAATGTGAATATCATTATGAATTAAGGGACTTCTTGCAAAGCTGTGTAAACTTTTTTTTTAAAGAACTTGTCACTGGGAAGGGAAAAATATATTTTAAATGGGGGAAGGAGAAAAACGCTTTTGACTATGCCTTTCAAATAACTTCCTCAGGTCAAATAAAAGTTTTTCTGCCTAGTTTTTCACGAAGCTTCTAGAACAGAGAGAGAAAAGGAGGGACAGAAGGAGGGAGGCTTTAAAAAGGCATAGGAGAGTAAGAAGGAGTTCATTTTTTAAAGTTCCTGTTATCATGTCTTCTTCTGGTATAGACAATTAGTCCTCACAATGAATTCTAAGTTTTTACCTAACCTAGAATAGTGGGTTTGGGTAGAGTAAACTAACATTCCTCCTTTTAAAAAAGTACAGCTCAAAATTTTCTGAAGTAGCCCAAATATTGTTGTTTCCCCCTCGCTATTCTGAGCTATACTGTTGGAGAAATTATAACTCCTAAAGAGTCTTCATTATCACATTCCCCTCTCAGTTTCAAAGTTGAATAATCAGAAATTAAAAAGAAAAACACTACTGCAAAATAAGAGTCTCTTTAAAAAGCGGGAAATTTGCATCTACACGCCTTACTAGCAGTTTTCCTTTCAGTGATTTAAAAACTCTCTTAAACAGGTCATTCTGCCGCTGATATCGTCTCTGCTCCTTCTCCTGACAGCGTCGGCGTCCGCGCTGAGCGCGGGTTGCTTTCCTCGGATGGCACCTCCAAAGCTGAAACCCTGCCCTCAGCCCCGGAGGTGAGGTGGTTTCACACGCCTGGAAATTCTCACAGTTTGAAAAAGTTGTGGGATTTTTTTCTAAATAAAATACATGCAGGAAAAGAGCGGGTCGGAGGGCGGAGACCGCGCGCGCGCGTGTCAGTTGTGGCTGGTGCATTCCCACCGCGCCAGCAGTAACCTGCTTGGCGGTTCCCTGGGGGGCAGGACACCCCTTCCCCTTGCTCGGTGCCCAGTCCCTCGAGCCCTTCTCCTCGAGTTAGCAAGTCGGCTCTCCGGGAAGGGGTGCCAGACCCCGGGCGGCACTTTTATTTTGGCTGAGAGGAGGCCAGGGCCGAGGGAGGCGAACTGAGCCCTTCTGTTTGGATTTCCCTCCTCGCTATAGCAACCAGCAGCCTCCGGACAAAAATGCGCCCTCCCTGGACAAAGGCTCGGCCTCTCGCTGCTCGCCCTCGTCTTCCTCCGCAGGATCGCTGCCAGGACCCGCCTGGGCGCTCTGCGGCCGTGGAACGCCCCCTTCCCTCTGCTCCCTCCCAGAGCGTTCCCTCCGGACCTTTGGCACGCCAAGGCCGGTTCTCTCTACCCTGGCTGAACCCCACGCCGGCTGAGGCCGAGACCCAAAACCTTCCCGCCAAGTCAGGGACTTCCGCCTCAAAGTTTTCGCGAGATTATGTGGGTGTTTGGATGCCCCTGAAGAGCACAAACTCCAGCTTTTTTCAGGTTTAAAAAAAAATTATTAATATAATTCACAAAGCTACATCTCTCCCCCCCACGCTGTCCCCCCACACACAAATATAATCACCCTAGACCGCGGACCTAGGCATGATCCCTGACCTTCTTTCGCTCTCCCATGGTTAATTAAGTTCCCTTCCACGAACTGAGCTCGACCCCTACCCGTTATTCTCTCCTGATTTAGGGCGTCAATATGGTCAGGCCTGCGACTTGGCCGCATCCTGTTTTCCTATTTTGCATTTAATGCAGGGACCAGGCTGTCCTAGGTTACCATGGAAAACTCGCGGGAAGACAGGAGATCGAGGGGGGTCTCATGGCTTCAACCTGCCTAAGGCTCCCTCTTTCGGCGTCTTCTTCCAGCCTATGTCGGCCCCCACACTCTGAGAGCCCATATACTGGAAACCAGTCTTTAAAAAAAAAAAAAAAAAACCAAACTTTATTAAGTCTAAAGGTGCCTAGAAGTACAGGTCAGATTCATAGTGACCTAGCAGGGGCCGGCAGAAGGTCCAGATCCGCAGTTATCACTGCTGTGATTAGTTAACTTTCCTCAAGAAAAACATCGCTCCCATGTGACCCCCGCCCAGTTGGTCTCGCGCCCTCCCCACACACACACTAACTACAGAAGTTTTAACTACACTTTTTAACACTTTAGAAGGGATTTGCATTATTAGTGCCCTGTGCGACCAGAATTCAAGTCCAACCTGAACCAAATACAGCCTTGTTCCCCCCAAGCGATGGAGACCCAGCCCCAGCTCTTGGACACCGCGTCAGTGAAATAGCTGATCATGCCCCTCCTCCCCTCCCAGCGCTTGTGCGCAGGTGTGTGCTGGCTGCTGGCGCGCGCTGGACCCCCTCTCTTCCTAGAGATTGCTCCAAAGGATGGGAGAGGGAAGGGGTTGCGACAAGGATTTCATCTCACTACATCTCCAAACGCTTTAGAGCTAAGGAGGTTTCTGTTGAAATCACTTTAATTTATCAAAGAACTGTCATACCCTCCTGGCGGCCAGCAATACACCTGCTTTACAATACAGCAAGGGGGAAAAAAACCCTTTAGGCTCCATTGTTAACAGTTCATTTAACTGTTAGTCCTTTGAAAACGAAATTACAGGAAGGCTAACTGGAAGCCACCAATTGCATCGTGTTTGGTTCCTGAGATTTCAATATAAACAAGCTGTTTTAACTCCAAATAGAATTTATCTTGCACACTGATGGAATGCGTCCTTTATGCTTTCTCCCACTAAGGCCTCATATTCACTACTCAAAATTTAGCAGGCTTCCTTTGATAAATTACTCAAAGTAATCCCAGAAATAGTTAGGCTGCCTGGATGACTGGTGTTAGAAGTCTTCAGCCTGTCTATAAAATATTCTCTTGAGACTATAAAGGGGGGGAGTCATTTTTAATAACGAGATTCAGAACTTGAAGAAAAAGAGAAGATAATATCCATGAATTCAAACATTTCATTTCAAAGACTGGATTTATGATGTTACATCTCACTGGCTTAAGGAGTAAAAAAAAAAATGAAGGTAAAATGAGAATAGTCTTATGCGAGGAGTGGACAGACAGAGATAATAAGCATATGAAGAACGGTAGCTTCAACTTATAAGAAATTTTGCCTTCTTCGAGACAGTGATATGGCATGTAGACAGATCCCCATTTAGGAACTTATAAAATGTGTGAGTGTGTGTATGTGATTTTTAAACTTAGGAGACAATATGCATATGCTGCTACATAATTAAAGATTTTAATTTCTGTATCTTTTTTAAGGTAAATGTTTATTGTGTCTCTCCCAAACACTAGCACCTCGGAAGTGCTATTTCCCGTGCTTCTTACAAATGTATCCCTGAGCCTGCAGTTCTTGAAGCTTTAAGGCGGTTTTCATTAAAGCAGCCAGCTGCCTCTTTGTGTGGATTGGCTGCTTAAAGCTGCAGTTCTGAAGTCGAGGCCTCAGTTTTGTCATTCTGTAGGCACTTAGCAAAAAAGTTCCATTCAGATGTGAGGGGCTCTATACCAAATTAAACAACTGCGGAGAGCTAGCAGGAAAGCAGAAAGCTAGCAAAAAGGAATGACTGGGATGACAAGTGTAAAAGAGAAGGGAGATCCAAACAATCTTTCTCCAGGGTGGATTTAAGTTAGTCCTTGTAAAAAAGAAATATCAGTTTTACCTAAGTTTAAATGGCTACCACTATTTCCCAGAGAAGGCCACCTCCAAAGAAAGTCCTCTTTGTTTCCTGATTTCTATTAATCTAGGACCACATACATTAAATACATAAAGATTCATCAAATAAATACCATCTCCTCTCTGTCTTAAAACTATGCTTAGAAATACATAAATGCCACTTTACATATAGGGTGAGTGTGTTTATTAGATGAAAGAGTTAATAAATGAGAGTTCAGATTAGTGCGTGAGCCGGTTCTATTACATTTACTCTGGTGAAGAATTGAGGAGCACGGGTCAGTGCTGCTGGGGGCTGCTGAGACCTAGGCCTGGCTCACTCTCTGTTGTGTTTTGAGTATGCAGGATGAACGTGGTGTCTTTTCGGTTTACGCTGGATTGTTCCTCGCCCAGCAGGACGGAATCCGCACCACTTCTTCAGACCAGCCTTCCAGATCAGAAAATCGACTGTGTACAGCCCTTCCTGGGACCTAGGGGAAGGGGCTGGGCTGGTGCTGGAGCCAGGCTCTCCTTGCAGGGTGCAGCGGGCCAGTCTTCGCCCAAGTGTCTCGGGTAACCGGCAGTCTGCGCTCTGGGCGACGAGGCCCGTACGAACCGCCTGTGCAACCACTGTCCTAACGAGCGAGCTCAGGAGCTGTGCAGAAGTATGCGAGATATCGAGACACCTTGTCAGTTCAAAGCATTTTAGGGTTGTTTGAAATCCTCTCCACGTCAACGTAAGCAGCCTCTATATTTGAAGAGCTGCTTTGAACAGTGAAAGGGAATAAGCTGAATCAAAACCTTCAAGTGTCTGCTCGAGATACCTTTAATGTGCTTTTAGGCAGGCGCAGAAAAGCAGGGCAGCGACACGGACTCCACCCTGGTGGGGTCAGCCCCCAAAGAAAGGAAGAAAGGTGCCCACGACGGGAGTGGGGAGAAGGAGCGGAGAAGTTCCCATCTGCAGCTAAAACCTACAAAGGCCCAGGTTTTGGGAGTCCCAGGGAGGCACCTCGCCAAGAGGTAGGGGAAGTGGAGGCTGCTCAAGACCCGGGCGTTCACGCCTACCCGGCCCCCAGCTGCCGAGCAAGGAGGAGGGAGCGGAGAAAAGGGTGCCCACAGCTGTCGTGCCCGCCCAGCTCTGAGGACCCCACGATTGGTTCTGCTCCGGACCGAGGAGTGGAGGGATGCGGAGGCGGGGGGGGGGGTAGGGAATTGCTTTGTGTTCTCCCAGGCACGTATTGGGTGTATTAACTTGGTGGAACTACGCGGGCTTACCCTTTGGGAACTTTTCGACGCCTTTGCCAGCCAGCGAAATGAGGCTGGGGTGAGGGGTGGGGTCTGGAGTGGCGATTTGGCACGTCAGTGTAGGTCGGTCCTCCGAGCAGTAAACGCCAGCGAAGTCCCATCCCAGACAGGAAGTTTTGATGAACACGTGCAGCCTATGCTTGTCTTCCCTGCCCACCCAACCCCACCCCCAGCTCCCGGTGCCTCCAACAGTAGAAGAAACCTCGGACCGGGGAGACCCCGAGATGAGAAAGTTACTGTGCACCCGGACGCTGCCCTTCCATCTGAGAGGAGGTGGAGAGGCAGGGCGGGCTAGAAAGGGGGGCGATTGTCCGGCGCGCTCCAAAAGGTCCCGGGAGAGTCGCGCGCCCATCGCGGGGGAAGCGGAGCTGTAGCCCTGCAAAGATGGCCCAGCCCGCTGCCCAGCCGCTCAGTTCCCTGTAGAGAAGCTGCGCTGAGTCCGCGCGCTCCAAGGCTCGGACTTTTTCCGTTTTTTTCCCTAGCAGGGCAAGTTACCAGATTCCTAGCAGCCCCCTAGGCGCGTGGCCCGAGCTGCTCCGCGCTTGCGTGGGACCGAGCGCCATGCTGTGTGTGTCCTTGCTTTGCCGCGCGGGTGCGCGCACGGGGTGTGGGGGGGGGGGGGCCTGTCCGTCTTGCCCGCGGCCTGTGGCTCGCTCCTCCCCTAGCCATTTCCGTCTTTCGCACACATACGCTTATAAACACAGGACACGTGGAAATGCTCAGGCAAAGCGCCTTGCCCGGGCGGGTGCTCAGCGTGGTGATTTATAAACAGCTCAGCCACTCCCCAAAGAGCCCCGCTCCCCGTTAGTCATGATGAATTCTCTAGCCCGCTCCACTCTGCCGTCTCGATTAAGATGCTCGGAGGCCTGAAAGTGCTCCCCCTGAGCGTACATTTGGCTTTCCTTACAAGCTCAGGGCCGCGAGTAGCGCCAGCGCTACATCGCGCGGGGAGAGGGTGGGAGGTGCGGAAGCGATTCACGTTCCCTGGGGTCTTTCTTTCCCTTTCCTCCTGCAACTTTTTGATTCGCTTTGCAGTCAGTATCCGCGCCACAGACAGGGCCCTGCGTAGCGGTCCCGCCACTCTAATCAGTACCCGCGCCAGGGTCTGTCCTACCGGACTCTCAGGCTCTGCAACCCGTGGCAGGCACCTGCTCCGGTGCCCTGGGAAATGACGGTGCGAAGCGCTTGCGCTCGGCCCAGCGGCACCGCGGGTTGCTCAGTCTTTGGAGTTTAAGGCTGAAGGCTGAGCTAGGAGCTTGTCTAGCAAATGTCCGAGACTTGAGTTAGACCCAGTCCATCCGCTAGCACAGACAGAAGTTACTAATTAGGAAGGTTCCCCAGCACCAATCGAGTTTCTCTCCTACACCCTTTCTCCCTTCCAAAGCGGATAAAGGAAAAGTTGCACCGAAAAGCTCCAGGAGAGCAGAAAAGCGCGCACGCAGCCCTAGCGCCCGGGCTTCGCCGAGCGGCCCTTCCAGCATCCGCCTCATCCAAAAGCAGCGTGCCCCTCACTAGGGCTTCTGAAGCCTCGCCCAAGGCGAAGGTCTGTCCGTGCAGTTTCTAGTTTTCTAAACCAAAAACTGCGCACGCCAGAGTGTGTGCATCTGACAGAGACTTTTAGAGTTTGCTTTGATTTCAGTCCAGACCAATGCGCCCTCTGAGCAGGGAACTCCTTGCCTTAACAGAAGCCATTGACAAGCCGCGACACGGGCTTAGTCTGCCTCTCTCAGGGTTCCTTCGCCAAGGGGCTGGGAAATAGTTGGGCCTGGGACCTAAAAAGGAGACTGCCCGTGATAGCGGCGGGGTGGAGGGATGGGGAGGTCCTTTATTCTGGGCAAGAGTCCGCACACCTTGGAGTAAGACGCACCTGGGCAGTGCAACTCTAACCGTGGGAGAAAGGAGACAACAGTGGACAAGCCTCGCTCCTGGCTTTAGGTTTAAGAGACGCTGGTGTGTGTGTGTGTGTGTGTGTGTGTCCCGAAGTGAAAAAAAAAGACTCCTCCTGGCTCGGTGCGACCCAGCTTTTCTCCTGCTCCGTCTCTCCCCCGCCCTCCACGACTTTTTGGGAGAAGAAGGTGGACAACTCCCCTTTCCAAATCCTCCAAGAGGCTATAGTCTAGGCGAGCGCCTGGGCCGCCCTCCTGTCCGGCTTCTCAGCCTGAGAGACAGATGGGGGGCGGGGCCCAACAGAGAGGGGCGGAGGCGGCCCGGGGTGGCGGACAAGGGGGGGGTGAGGAGTGAGAGAATCTGAATCTGAAGGCGAGGGAGGATCAGAAGGGGGGCGAGGAGCACTCAGTGCCCAAAGGGGAGAGGGAGGAGGCAGCTCTGCGCCAATCAGTGGCGTCGGCCTGGGAGGTTGCTAGCGGTATCCACGTAAATCAAAGGGCGCGGAGCCAATGGGAGGGGGCGGAGGGGGCGGGGCCCAGGCGCGTGCCGCTGCGAGCCAGAGCTGCCAAGAGAGCGGGAGAAAGCTAGAGAGAGCCGGGAGAGGGGGGAGCGCGGAGCGAGTCAGAGTGAGCGAGAGCGAGAAGGAGGGAGAGGAGGAGAAAGAGAGCGAGAGCGAGGGCGGGCGGCAGGAGGCGGCGGCGGCAGCAGCAGCAATAGCAGGAGCAGCAACAGAAGGCGTCGGAGCGGGCGTCGGAGCTGCCCGCTGGGGGGGAAGAGAGAGAGCGGAGAGAGAAAGAGAGCGAGCGAGGAGAGGGAGCCCGAGGCGAAAAAGTAACTGTCAAATGCACGGCTCCTTTAACCGGCGCGCTCAGTCCGGCTCCGAGAGTCATGGCGACCGCAGCGTCTAACCACTACAGCTTGCTCACCTCCAGCGCCTCCATCGTGCACGCCGAGCCGCCAGGAGGCATGCAGCAGGGCGCGGGGGGTTACCGCGAGGCGCAGAGCCTGGTGCAGGGCGACTACGGCGCGCTGCAGAGCAACGGGCACCCGCTCAGCCACGCTCACCAGTGGATCACCGCGCTGTCCCACGGCGGCGGCGGCGGCGGCGGGGGCGGCGGCGGCGGGGGCGGCGGCGGGGGCGGCGGCGGCGGCGACGGCTCCCCGTGGTCCACCAGCCCCCTGGGCCAGCCGGACATCAAGCCCTCGGTGGTCGTGCAGCAGGGCGGCCGCGGCGACGAGCTGCACGGGCCAGGCGCCCTGCAGCAGCAGCACCAGCAGCAGCAACAGCAGCAGCAGCAGCAGCAACAGCAGCAGCAGCAACAGCAGCAGCAGCGGCCGCCGCATCTGGTGCACCACGCCGCCAACCACCACCCGGGGCCCGGGGCATGGCGGAGCGCGGCGGCTGCAGCGCACCTCCCGCCCTCCATGGGAGCGTCCAACGGCGGTTTGCTCTACTCGCAGCCCAGCTTCACCGTGAACGGTATGCTGGGCGCCGGCGGGCAGCCGGCCGGGCTGCACCACCACGGCCTGCGGGACGCACACGACGAGCCGCACCACGCCGACCACCACCCGCACCCGCATTCGCACCCGCACCAGCAGCCGCCGCCGCCGCCGCCCCCGCAGGGCCCACCTGGCCACCCCGGCGCGCACCACGACCCGCACTCGGACGAGGACACGCCGACCTCGGACGACCTGGAGCAGTTCGCCAAGCAGTTCAAGCAGCGCCGGATCAAACTGGGATTTACCCAAGCAGACGTGGGGCTGGCGCTGGGCACCCTGTACGGCAACGTGTTCTCGCAGACCACCATCTGCAGGTTTGAGGCCCTGCAGCTGAGCTTCAAGAACATGTGCAAGCTGAAGCCTTTGTTGAACAAGTGGTTGGAGGAGGCGGACTCGTCCTCGGGCAGCCCCACGAGCATAGACAAGATCGCAGCGCAGGGGCGCAAGCGGAAAAAGCGGACCTCCATCGAGGTGAGCGTCAAGGGGGCTCTGGAGAGCCATTTCCTCAAATGCCCCAAGCCCTCGGCCCAGGAGATCACCTCCCTTGCGGACAGCTTACAGCTGGAGAAGGAGGTGGTGAGAGTTTGGTTTTGTAACAGGAGACAGAAAGAGAAAAGGATGACCCCTCCTGGAGGGACTCTGCCGGGCGCCGAGGATGTGTACGGGGGGAGTAGGGACACGCCACCACACCACGGGGTGCAGACGCCCGTCCAGTGAACTCGAGCGGGGGGAGGGGCAGAGCGCGAGGCTCCCCCTCCCCTTCGGTCCATGCCCCCTTCCTGGCCCCCTTGTTCCTCTCTAACTTCTGTTCTTTTATTTTTAATTATTATTTTCCCGTCCCTTAAAAAAAAAAAAAAAGGAAAAAGAAAGTAACTAAGGCACTGGACTATCCTTTAAATGGTAGCAGGTGTAATGATGTGTTTTGACCTTTACAGGCGAGTACCCAGGCAGTGGAGTGGATTGTCTCATAGAGCGAGTGAAGAGAGCGTGTGTTAGATAGAGAGATGGCAAGCACTGAGATAAATACCTGGCAAAACTAAATAAATTACCAAAAAGAAAAAAAAAATCCACCAAACCGCGATAAACACAAAATGCAGCTTCCTGATGCTCTGAGTTGGCACATGCTGCTGTGTTTGTTTAATGTGTATCCCCATCAGGAGAGAGGAAAAAATACACACATTCTTTGGTGTAGGCAAAATTTAACCACATAAATTTGCACTGCAAGAAAATTGAAGTTTACATGTACAAATTCATGGACATATTTTTCTCTTCCTCCCCACCGTTAATTTTGAAATAGCCTTTTGTTTTTTGTTTTGATTTGTTTTGTTGTTCTACTCAGCGACAGAGTTGAAGCCAGCTCTTGGCCGCTGTCCATTCCTAATGTTCTTGTGCAGCCCCTTGTTCTTCTTACTGTTTGTGAACTTTGGTTACCTTCAGAGTCCCCCCTCCTTACATTGGTGTAACGTTTGTTTGCTCCTTTTACCAAAGCAAAACGATTGGCTTCATGCAAAATAAATAATTTTCTGCTTTCAAGAAATGTGCCTGGTCTACCCGCTTTTTCCCAGGGAAGAATCCAGTTTGGAATAGAAAAATGAGTCAAACACTGTTTGTTACCAGCCACAAAGTAAACTTCATTTTCAGGCAGTGTTTTTGGGGGAGGGGGCAAAAGGAAAAGTCGATAGAGTGACTGTTCGGTTTTATCAGGCGGGCCCATTGTGAAAGAGCTGGAAGGAGATGTGGAGGTTAAATATACTTCCAGAGTTGTCCAACAGAAAGAAAGCGGCACTTTGAAGAAAACTAGGGAAATATGTATCTTCAGACACCCCTGTATAGTTCTCTGCCTTCAGTTTTAATAATTTAATTATGAAGAATTATTTGTGCTGACAGAGCAGTTAAACTTTGTTCTTCTAGTAGTTGTTTGTTTTTTAAAACATAAAGAAAATAACCCAGGAATTTAATGGTGTATGCATAGACTGTTTTCTTAGCACACAAATACCCACATGCATACATAGAATATCTCCACTTAGTAGACTGGTTTTGTCTTCACTAACTCATTTGTTTTTCAAATAATATCTAGGGGCACTCACCCTCTTCTCCTATAATTTATTGTAGAAAATACCAGTTTGACGTGGACAGCTTTTTTTTCTCCCTTCTTTCACTAGGGGAGCCAAATGAAGTGGAAAAAAAAAACTGTTATTTTCAATTTTTTCCCCTTTGTTAATAGTTTTAAGTGCATTTTTTTTAACTTATCTTCATGGAAAACGGTTAACTCCTAAAACAAAAGACTACTTGGGAGTCTAGTGAAAAAAAAATAAACCTTGTAACTATTGAGAATAAATAACCATTTAAACTGTGATCAGTTAAAATTTTAAAAATAATCAGCACAAAACGGCGCTAAAAGGGAAAACACTTTTTATTAATCTTAAAAGTTTAGGGCTTTCTTTGTGGCTAGGTATTTGACACATTTTTATTTTTTTAAAAATTATGTTCTTATTACCATAAAATTATGATTCCGCATCGGATTAGCATTGCACTTAGTAGTTAGGGTTTTAGGAAATATGCTTCATATTGTCTTTTCAAACACCTGTGATTGTTTCATTTTCAATGATTTTGCAAGATAAATGGTGACTTATAATGGGCATATTTATTTGCCTTTATTTCATTTCCCCCAACGAATGTCACAAGGAGATAGATGGGCACGGAGCTGCTTCGGGGTGCATCATGCTGTTTGTTCCTGAGACGTGGGGAACTGGCCCTTAGAAGCAATCCAGAGCAGGGCAAATAGCCAATGGTAAAGGGAGGAAATGAATTTTCAGATACTTATTACCAAGTGGGTAAGGTCAGAAGCTGGAGTTCAGGGGATGTTGTCTATAGCTCCTCTAACTCTCATAGGTTTACTAAGGTGAAAGTTACCACTGAACCTTACCACTATGTATATATGTTTAATATCTGTCTTTTGAAATGCAGAAATAGTTTAAATGTTTCTTTGTCTATTTTTTTTTTAATGCTACCCAGGGAAATATTTTCATATCATTTTTAAGTGGCCTGCCTCAATGTATATTTATTTCTTTTAAAGCAAACAGGTTCTGGAAACTGTTTTTCTGTAGCTTTACATAAGTAGGTGAGCAAAATCTATATGGGATGTAATTTTTTTTGTTCAGTCTCTTTAAAAATACTTTGTTTCGGTATATTTGGTTGTGCTTGTGGGGAAAAATAAAAACGCAGAGATCCTTATATATTTATGTTAAAGTAATATTTTATTATCTACATAAAACAGAAATGCACAATACCTTCATAGTTTGTTCTAATTATTGAAATATCTTTATTTTATTTTTAAAGATAGTGCCAAGTTTTAAAGGGGGAAAAAACCTAGATCTTATACTGAGTTGATTTATGTGTAAAACAGTTCCCTTCCTTTATACTTCATGAAGTTTTGGAATAAATTTTATGCATATACTGCCAGGTTTCATGTTTATAAATGTCAGAGGCTTTTTTTTTTTTAACGGATACTACTTTTCTGATTCACTTTTCTTTGCAAAAACTGTCATCCCCCAAACCTTTCAGTCACTATGCCTGTAGCATTCATGGTCATTGGGTTTGAGCTTCAGTTCATTTGCCATTTCATCATCTGACAAAGGGATGTTTGTCTCCCTTAAAATATGTAAATATCTCTGCATCCTCTTTCCAGGTTAGCTTAACCTTATCAAAAGTGCTTTTTGGAGAGCACCAATAGAACAAGGTGGACTTTAATCTCTACCCACATGTCCTCACATAATTTGGGATCTGCAGAAAGGCAGGGTTTAGTTAAGGGGATTATGCCTTTTAATAATTAACAAATATCTTTCAACAAAAGAATAACCCTCACAATATGCAATAAATATGTGTATTTACTATTGACCAGATATAAGTTCTATATGTTAAAAAAAATTGATTTAGCAATGGTTTATATGATAGTGTCTATTTCTCAAACAGACTCTAAGACAAGAAGAGGAAGAAAAAAAAGAATATATAGAAGATACCCAAGCCCCTAATGCTAACAACAGATTGTTTCAGGAACTCTTATATGGAGCACTACACTTACCAAAATCAGTTTTAAGGATAGAGAGAAAACCAAGCAGTGCTGGGTTACCTTACAAGTTTGCTGATGTATTTAACGTCTTCCTTGGAACATTGGTTTAATAAGTATAAATGTCTATTTTGAAAGGTAGTTTCTAGGCTTATTACATCTGATGATCTTTTCTAACTCCTTGTCAATATTACAAGGGTCCCAAACAGATTCAGCCAAATGATCTTATCAATAGTCTGGACAAGAAGTGACAGAAAGAAGGAGTGTTTTGTGGCCGCAGACATGCTGATGGCTAAAATGTTTAAGTGGGGTATAGATTTGAGTACTGGGTCAATATCCTCCTCCATCCTAGGCAGAAAACAAGCAGCATCTGCCCTCTGCAGGGCATTTTAGTGGACCTTGAGAAGGCGTTTTTGTTCTTAGCCACAGTGGCTACTGACTGAAAACCACCACATGTTAAACAGACATGCACTGGTTTTGACCCATGCTTGCTTTTCAGATCCTAGGGCTACTCAGGCAGTTTTGACACCAGTTTGGGGAATGTATTACACAGTAAGGTGCAAAACTCCATCACTGCCACTGGGAGAAATTTGTCTTCCCTTAGATATTGGGTAGCCACAACAACAAACCGTTTCTTTCCCCTAAAGATAAAAATGCAGACTATGGCCGTCCTGAAAGAGCTCCTGTTTCCTCCAAATATGTCACTTTTTAAGTTTACCATGTAAGATGGAAGACGAATGACCATTTGAGAAAGAGTTATGTGAAGGTCAGATGTAGAGAATGGTCACAAATAATATTTGGCACTTTTAAACACACTCGGTTCCCACGAAGTACTGCTTTATATTTCAGATGGCAACAACAAAATCGCTCTTCTCTTCTCCTCCCCTTCCTGATCCTGCCAGTGGAAGCTGCACACTGGTTGGCAAAATTTTCTGGCAAAATGGCTGTGATAAACACACTCATCTTCCTATCTTTTGATTTCTGCAAAAACAACTAAGAAAGAAATTCAACAGCAATACTGGGGAGAAAATGGCATTTGGGTGCATTGGTCCCTGTGCATGTGTGTCTGTGAGGTGTGTTCATTTGCCTGAGCACAGAAGCAGCTTGAGTAGCACTGGGAAGGTGGGGGAGAGACATTATCTTTTCCTTATTGGTCTCTGTGATATTTTTTGTTGATTTTTCATCATTTCAGAGAACTCTGTTCTAGAGACTATTGAATTCTTAGACAAGTATATTAAAGAATGAGGTACAGAATGGATTTTGTACAGAAAAAGAAAGAAGGGTGGTAAAGTGATGAAGGTCAAAGGTAAAAGTGTTTCATTGGGTCTGCTTGCATATTTCAGTGAGCAAGGCAAAGGGAACAATGTTTATTGAAAATGAAAGAAAAAGATGCATTTTGTCGTACTATGAATCTTGACAACATGGCTTAATGGGATGTACAGTTAAGTTTTATATATTCTCCCTATTCAAGAACGTTTACTTTTTTCATTGAGGCATAGTCTCTAACAGGAAGAGAATGGTGGTAGGGGAGAACCAGGGCTCCTGATACCTACTTCCTCCACTCCTTTCAGGACAGGAAACAATCCAAAAGTTGCAGGGGCCTGCCACCCAGCTAGCAAATCATGGAATGAACTAGCTTACATTTGCAGAATTCTGGTCAAGGTTACTTCAAAGCCCCCTTATCTAAAGGTGGGCTATAGGAAAGCCAGAAAATGGCTTTTTAGTTTTCTTTAAGGCTTTGCTTGGTTATGGAGATAAAAAACAAACTGAATATTTTAACACTGTTCTAGTGTTTAGTGGGAAGCTAGGACATTTTTTTCCTCATTTTTTTTTAAGTTGATTAACTTTGTCATGTAGTACTTTATCTGTACCCTAACAACAACTCTGCTTGGCTTAGCTGTTAGAGATTTTAGAAACAATATCATATTCCATCAAAACAACCCTGGCTTCTCTTATTTGTTCCTAGAATTCTGGTTGTTGATGACATTAAGATGTGTTCTTTCTTTTTTAATGTCTGAAATGTTATTTAATATACCAGTAAAAGTGCTTCTGTATCTTAAAGTTTATTCTTACCACACTTTCTGAGTTTTTACAGCTCTTTGTCTGGGATTTGGAAAAAAACAAAACTTTCATATGCGGTTCATGCCTGAAGATCCTGGGCTCTGGAATAGTCTGTAGCTGGTGGCAAACAGCTCTCTGCTCTCAGAATGGGAAAGCTGCCATCTAGAAAAGAGAAGGCAATAAATGCCCCACAAAGATGCACTTGTCACTGATTCTAGAAAAACAAGGAAACATTAGGACCCCATCTGAGCAATATAGAGAGGATTTTAATTGTTACATACCAGTATATGATTAACTCTGGATGTGCGAAGAACGGCCGTAGGGAACCTCGCTGTGGAGTAAATTTGAATTTGCGTCCTTTTTGATTTGAGGCATGTATTTTTTCTCTCGCCAGTGTTTCCTCTGAGTTTGTTATTTAAAAAGCAACACCAACAACAAAAAGCCACACAACAAAAATGTGGCCACAGAGTTGGGCAGAAGAGTGGGAAAAAGAAAACTTTCTTGTGGGTTTGTAATACAAATTAGCCATTGTAAATCACTAAGCATTAAGGTTCAGGCAAATCCAAGTGGAAGGTGTTGCGAGCGCTTGTCCTTCCCTGCTAGAAATCTCATTCCGTCAGAGGAATTTTTATGTGACCTTTTATGTTCCACGGCACATGATTCTGAAGAGAATTATACGACATTAGTAACTTTTTTGTTGTTGTTGTTTCCCTAACAAAATATTCTTTCGAAGTTGTTTCAGTGCCTTTGACTGGGTCAGGCGGGCGATGGTGCCGCCGGCCGGCATCTGCTCCGCGATCAGACGCAAAGGAAGCGGCTGGGCCTCGCCGCGCGCCCCCCGCCGCGCGCCCCCCACCACCCGGGAGCCATGGCCGCTGAAAAGAAGGCCCACAAGGCCCGCTCGCCTGCGTAGGGAGGGGAGAGGAGTGAGAGGAGCCTTGAGCATTCCCTGTACCCCTAGCCGGCCTTCATGAGAACGCTGCAAGCAGCCCCTGTGTGCTTGCCTGCAAATCGGGGATTCTCTGAGGCTTCATGGGCTGAGCCGCCTGGACAGACGCCTGGACGTAGGGAGAGTGTAGACAGTCCGGACATCTGGAGCTATTCCATCTGTGTTGCCCTCCAGGGAGACCCGTGTGTATGTAGTGGAAGGGGGGGGGGGCGTCGACAATTGGTGAATTTGCCCACCCCGAGGCTGAGGCTGAAGGTGCTCGTGAGGAAGAGGAGGGTCGATGTCTTGGGTAATGGCTGCCGGGGAGGTTGGGTGTAGACGCAGCAAATTGGCAAGGCCTCTCTGCGGGTGCTCCTAGCTGCGGTGCAGGTGCATTGGGGTGCTGGGTTGGCTGCGGGTGGAGGGCCCAGGGGCGCGTGAATCTCCTTAGCGTCCAGCCGGCGCGCGGCTTTCCATTTGACTCTGCGAAGTCAGGCCCAGGACGTGGCTCCTCCAAGGGAGAGTCAATCGTGGGAGACTTTGCCCCAAGAGAAGAGTGTAGATAAGGCAATTGCAGGCAAACTGGGGAGGCAAAGGGAACTGTAGCCAGTGAAATGCGGTGATTTGGGATTTTTCCTGTTTTTTTTTTTTTTTTTGGCGGGAGGGGGCGAGGGAGGAGTGGAGAGCTGAAAGCTAGCAAGTGAAGTTCTGAAGCTTGGCCCTTCAGCTCCCACTCAAACTTCTGGCTGTTATAAGCTCAACTTCCTGCCTCCAGCAGAGAGGAGCACACATTCCAGGCGCTGGAATGCACGGAAAGACGAACCTCTAACTGCCCCCCCCCCCCCCCGCAAAAGGACCACTCCCTGCAGGGCCTAACTCGCTCTTAAGTCTACATGGAGAAAAGTCACTTCCTCCGCGGAAGGAACCTGGGAGTCCCCTTGGGCACCCGATCACCCCAACCCAGAGCTGAGGGCGGCGAGCAAGAAGGGACCGCGCCCGAGGACAGGACGCCTGGTGTCCTCCTCTGCCGGCTGGGCAGCCACAGGACCGGCGGCGGACGCGCCCCTTAACCCTCTGAGGCTCCTGGGAGGAGTCGCCTAGTGGGAGGAAATCACACAGCACTTAAAACCCTCGCATATGGGTGCTGGGAGTCCAATGGCGGCCTTTTGCCTCCCAGAGGAGCCCAAGCCGGGAGGGGGGGCACAGAGGGAAGGTTCGGCGCCTGGGGTGTAAGGTCAGGCAGCGAAGGCGGGAAGCTGGCGGAGGGAGGGGTGGGGAGGCGGTCAGGGGCGGAAGCAGGGGCTCCTGCAGGGCGCAGCTCTGTGCTGGCGCGGGGTCAACTGTCCGCCGGGTGCGCCCTGGCCGCCCTCTCGCTTGCGCCTCGCCCGCTTGCGGCCACTCACCGGGCCCGGTGGCCAGCCGGGGCTGGGACGCACGCAAACAAGGATGCTTCTATTTACTCGCTTCTGTCTGTGGATTTCTAAGACATTCAGCAGGCACAATCATTAAACTAATTTGTATTTGATTGTTTGGGCGGACGGAGGGTAGTTTTATTGCGCTAAGCATTCAAGCAGGCACGCATCGCTGATTACCAGTATACATTAAATAAAGTTGTTTGTACACATTGTCTTACCACATATAGGCAGAGGCTTATTATTCTAATTACTCTAATTAGTGCATTGAAATGTTTTCTACTTGATTTGAGGAGACAGTGATTAGTTCTATTACTTCTTTTAACTCGTATTTTATGGAAAACTGTTGGTGCATGTTCAAATTACTTTATTTGCCCCTGTAATATAATGCTGACCCAAACGCAGTGAACTGCACGGCCCTTGTGGGGCCCCAACTTTGATGCTGGCCTCTGCTTGGAAGAAAAAAAAAAAGAGGCGTCTGTTATTTATTATTTCCCTCCCGCCCGCGGGGCCGCATCTCCTAGCTCCCGGCGCCCCCGCCCCATCCTGCGCCCCAGATGCGCGCCCCGCTCTGGCCAAGTCCGAGCAGACGCGAATCCAACACCTGCTCCGAGGAGGCATCGCTAGCCTGCTGCCCCGCTAGGTCCCCGGGTGCGAATACTTTTAAAAGACGCCCTTAAGCATATTTTCCCTGAATCTGTTTCTCGAGCTTTAATGTTACTATTAATTGATAAGATCAGCTCATCAAACATACTATTTCGATAGGGAATTGTAATTAAAACCTTAATCCTGTTTGAGACTTTTTTCCCTTTAAATTCCTTTTTCTTATGGAAGGGGTGCAAAGTTCACTATAAAAAGTATTATAACAGGGAGATTAATTCGTTATCTAAATAACAATCTTTGCTATTGATCCAACGTACCTTCCGCTACCTTTTGTGTTGGTCCGGGAGGCCCTTAAAAAGGAAAATATGACACAACAGACGATTGGGACCAAGCCCTGCAGACGCCTACAGACTTGGAAAAGACAGGGGGTCCGCGCACGTCCCTCCCCCGGACCTGCAGCACAATCTGGGGAAACTAGAGGTGGGTCCTGGCGGTCGCCGGCAACGCCACTGGGAAGTGCAGCGCCGGAACCGTACATAGGCCCGGGAGCTGGACCTCCTCTGCGCTCCTCTCCCCTCGCAAAGGGAAATCTGTTCAGTCGCTAGGTAAATATTCGACTGGTTCTGCTTTTACTTTTAATATTTAAACTCGGATTATCCGGTCTCTAAATGCGCGTTCCTAACCTTTGCCAGTGGCTGGGATGTAATAAACCCTGGCGGGGCTGGGGCGCTCAGCCTTCGCTCTGTGCGGCCGCTGCCTCCGGCCCCCGCCCCGCCCCGCCCCGCCGGGCCCCCGCCCCTTGCCGCCCGCTGCGAAAGCCGCGCCAGAATGAAATCCGCGCCTCCTGGCAGCTGATGGTTGAGCATCCAGGGCGCTCCCAGACTGAAGGAGGCCGCCCTTTATCCGCGCTTAGTCCTTAGGGCATGCAGATGGAGTTGGGCAACCCAGCGGCGTCCTGGAGGAGAAAGAGCCTGGCTTCCCGGAGGCAGAGGCCTCAGGCATGGGGGTGGGGAGGTTGGACTGGGGTAGCTGGTGGTGGGGGCGGCGGACCCTGATCAAATCTATCTCCTCTCCTCGCACGCCTCTTTTAAGAGGTTGTGGCCCGGTTTGAGAAGAAGCCCAAGAATTTCTGAAGCAAAGAGGAGCATCCGTGCTCCCGGGTCAGCTCAGTAATCGGAGATTTTCTTCTTTTCTAAGAGCTTCCCCTCACCAACACTCTCCTTTCACTCCAACAAAGTCTTCTTTCCCCCTTGTACAGACTTGTTATGTAACAAAGTCTCCCAAGCGAATTTAACTGGAGAAAAAGGACACCCCAGCCCCACCCCTCCTTTCCTTTCCCTTTCTTCCTGCAGTGCATCTGTTCCCCAGGACTTCTGTCCTCGCACCCAAGACGGCCTCAGGCTTTAGCCGAATAGAACTTTGGCGCCCCACAGTGGCATCGACTTGGAACTACGCTTTGATTTTACGAAGCCCTGGTGGCGCAGTGGTTAAGAGCGACAGTGAGCTCCGGCTGCTAACCAAAGGTCGGCCAGCCGCTACTTGGAAACTCTATGGGGTAGTTCTACTTTGTCCTATAGCGTTGCTATGAGTTGGAATCTACTGGAGGGCAATGGGTTTTTTTTTTTTTCCCCTACTCAAATGTTTTGTTTCAGATCCAGTTCTTACCCCACCCCCTCCTCTCCTTCCTTGCTCTATATTCTTTCCCTCAAACTCTCCCAGTAAAACATTTATGAATGTGACTCTGCGTATGTGACTTATACAAAGTTTTCTAAACATACACCCCTAGGTAGTTCTTGAGTAAACCAAACCAAGCCAAACCCACTGCCATCCAGTCGATTCCCATAGCGACCCTGTAGGACAGAGCAGAACTGCCCCATAAGGTTTCCAAGGCTGTTAATCTTTAGGGAAGCAGACTACCACATCTTTCTCCCTCGAAGGGCTGGTGGGTTCAAATCACTCACCTTTCGGTTAGCAGCCAAGTGCTGTAACCACTGCGCAACCAGGGCTCCTTAGTTTCGGAGTACCTGTTGCCCTTGAGTTGATTCTGACTCACAGCGACCCTATAGGACAGAGCGGAACTGCCCCATACGGTTTCCAAGTAGCAGCTGGTGGATTCGACTGACCTTTTGGCTAGCAGCTAAGCTCTTAACCGCTGTGCCAGTTCCTGAGTAGGGATTTAAAAAGCTTCTCCTGAGAATACCATACATTTACAAGAGAAAAGTTTCCAAAGGTAGGAAGAAATGCTCCTCCAGCCCTTAGTCCTTATATGTTGAGATTGTAGCAGACAAGTCTCCAGGCTTCAGAGAAATCCTGACTTCTATGAGGCAGCCAAGACCTGAACACCAGGTTAGAAGCAATTGTAAATAAAAGGTGGAATGCTTCAGTTAGGAAAAAGGGAGCCTAGCAAATGCTATTTTAACCCAGGCCAGATGTCACCTGTGACTTCTTCCTATAAAATAGGTTTGTTTAGTTTTGGAGCTCAAAAGTGAGTTTTTACTGTCACTTGAATAGAGAGAGACCCTCCCAGAATAATTTTCTAGAATAGAGGAAACATTCCCCCCAGAAAGTCCTACCAAAAGTACTAATTCAGTGTGTGGAGATGAACTTTGCTTTCTTCAGAGCCCTGTGAATTAGTCCTTTTCCCACACTCTGGACCATTTTCACTAAAAATGATGATTTCTGCCTCTGCCTTAATCCTACTAATAATTTAAGTAGTGGGAGGAGAGGGAACAAGGACCCCAGGCAGCAGCCAGCAGTGATAATTGGAACCAGTAACGAGCTTGCAGTCAGAACACCTGGGTTTGTGTAACAACTCTGCATTTACTAGCAAGCAACCTGAGGCAAATTACTTGACATCAGTCAAATGAAATGATGCACATGAAAGCACTATATAAAGTTCAAGTCCAATGTGAAGTGCTGTTGTTGCCACCTCCAGTGGAGGCCTCTGCTGTGACTGTCCAGTAAGAAATGGTTGTTTTTGTTTTTAAAAGATGCAGTTGTCTATCAGTGTAGGGAAAGAGAAGTGCAGGGACAGCCATCTCAATTGCATTATACAGGTAAGGCACCACGGATTATGATTATCTTTAAATCATGGCTGCCACTGCACTGGATTTCTGTGTTTAGAATGTCCAGGCACTGGCTTATAGCTAAAACAATCACTAGGGACACCAAGGTCACATACCAGTAGTAGCAACGATTGCAGCTCTGTTAAGATGTGAGGGCTAGCCCTATACTCCTTCAAAGCACTCCATTTCTTTAACATCTTAAAACCTCTTGACATTTATAGTGTCCTTCTCTGGATGTCGTTTATAGCAGCTGCATTCCTCAAGAATACTGGGACCATACACTTAAAACCAACCACAGGCACATAAAGCTCTAGCAACAACAACGACCACCACCACCAGCAGCTTATCGTGCATCTATATGGGCCTCCCACCTGTGGAGCGCTCAGGACGTTGAGTGCTGCATCCAGTCGCTGGACTTGGAAATACGAATGTCTGGATCCACCAGACGCTCCACGACATCCGGGATCGCCGGGAGGGGCGCCGTGGCGGAAGCCGCTTCCTGCTCTGAGGTCCCTCCGCCACTCTGGGTGCCATCCCACCCAGGGGGTCCTTCCACCACCCAGAGGGCTCTTCCTCCACCGGGGTTGGGGGGGGGTCCGGGTCAGCCCCTCCTTTTGCCCACGGAGGGAAGTCCCCTTGGGGTGCCCAGCTATGCATGGAAGGGAGGCTCTCGGAGTCTCTCTGCGGGCACCGGAGCTGAGAGCCTCCTGGGGAGTGTGGTGGGCATCCCGGCTCGCTGCCCCTGCTGGGGCCGGTAGCCGGCGGCGACCCGAAGCGCACACCTCTTCTCCCAGTCCGCAACTCCGCTGGGCAGGCACTGTGCTGGGGCCGAGATTTACGAACACTTTGTCTCCTCAGGCACTTAATCGGGAGGGGACGGGCGGTCGGGGGCCGGAGCCGCCACACCGGGCCCTAGGGCCTCGGGAAGGCGATGAGGCGACCCAGGCGGAAAGTGACCTGCGGCCTTCAATCCCGTTCCCGGGTAGCCCCAGTTCGCGCTCCGATGGCTCTATGCCTAAAAAGGTTCCTTCGGAACTCCTGGAGGTCCCCGAGTCCTCCCCTGTCCCGCCTCCCGGGGTGGGAGAAGAGGAGCCAAGACTGCTGAAGGCCCCTGTGCGCTGGGGGCCGGCAAGGGAAGTCAAGGCACCAAGAAGTACTGGGAGCATGCAAGTCCAGACGGAGCCAAGAAGGGCTTCGCACGAGGTGCACCTTCATCCGGTTGTGGGAAAGGCCAAGCCACTAGCCCTAAGGGCAGCAGGAATTACTGCCAACCGCGTGGGGTCCCTGAACCAGGATGTCTGGCATTGATAATATAGGCACATGAGCACACACACGTTTCCAAACGGACGAGCCTAAGTTCAATCTATTGGGATCCCCAGGAGTAATCAAAGCTAGGAGGAAAAGGTCACCTAACAATCTTTTAAAAAGGGGTGAGGGAATAGAGTGCTTTGGGCAGAAAGAAATGGCTGGGGCTCTGTAAGGGGGAAGCCACTGGCTCATTGGGAGGCAAAAAAAAGGAAGCAGAAAAAGGAGGGTGAGCAGGTTTGATCCACTGGAGGGTGAAAGGAGCCGGCGTCCAGCGCAAGAAGGCTTCTAAGGGTGCCTGCTTTCGTATGGAGTTAATTGGTACAGGATCTTAAAGAAGTTTTAATTAGATTCAAAAAGGCAACTAAGAGCCATTGTAGAGGAGAAACTAGATCAAAATACTGCTTCAGGAAGGGAGTTAGCCCAGTGTATCTGGCAGGCTGGAGAGGGGCAAGGATAAAGGCAGGGAAGTTAGCTAGGTGGCTGCTGGAGTAGTGCTGACTTTCTTACCTAACATAAGTGGTCAAGGAAGTCTGAAAAAGATAGGCAGATGATAGACATGGCAATGGCAGCTGAGAAGGAGAGATAAAGAATGGCAAAACTATGATTACATTCTTGGGGAACCAGGTGCACAAGGATAGAAAGAAAGGAACAATGAAAATTGTGGGAAAATGTGTTCAGTTTTAGATGTATTAGTTTCACACACACACACACACACACAGTATTAGGAAGCCATCAGGATAGCAGGATATGTCTAAGACTGACCCTAGTAAAACCAATTTAACTTCAATTCAGATAGTTTTTATTAAGTACCTACCATACCCTGTTCTGTGGAGCCCTGGTGGTGTACTGGCTAAGAGCTATGGCGGGCTACGTCAGTTCAAATCCACCACCCGCTCCTTGGAAACCCTATGGGGCAGTTCTGTGTCCTACAGGGTTGCTGTGAATTGGAATCTACTCCATGGCAACAGGTTTGGTTTTTTGGTTTATACCCTGTTCTATACCATCTCTGTAACCCAGGCTGGAAAGAATATAAAACAAGAGAAAATGAACATAAATCAGAGGTTGCACATTTTTTTTATATGTAGTAGGCCCCATCCATAGTGTTCAGAAACCTTTAAAGAAGGGCCACAGCCAGGCTTCTAGTAACTTTCCAGAAGGAGGCTTGCTTGCACCTTGTGGCTTCTTTTTCAGTGGATCTTCTGCCAAATATTTTAATCCAAATCTTTGTTTCCAAGGGGTTAAGGAAAAGAGTCTGTTTTAAAGAAAATTTTGACATACATTAAACTTTTCTTATTTATTCTATCAAGTCAACTGAAACTACAAGGGGTTAGATTTGGGGAGAATACATTTGTTCATACCTAATATTACTCCCCACTTATAGCACAAAACACTTCAAGATTTCCTAGACCTCAAAAGATAGGAACGGTGTACTGGATTACTTTGAGTTAGGAGTAGAGGAAGGCAATTTGAATAGAACCAGCAAAAAAATCAAACCCGTTGCCTTGGAGTGGATTGTGACCCTATAGGACAGAGTAGAGCTTCCAAGGGTTTCCAAGATGTGCCTGGTGGATTCAAACCACCAATCTTTTGGTTAGCAGTCAAACTCTTAACCAGTATGCCACCAGGGTTTCCAATTTGACTGGACACCTGTGGAATACAAATATGTCAATATTTTCTTGAATATAGTATGAAGTGACTGAGATTGTCTAGTTTTCAAGACAGAGCACGAACTGACTTCCATGTAATTCCTCTTCCTCTCCTGTATGCCACACATCCAAAAATCCATTGCCAAGTTGATTCCGACTCAAAGCGACCTAATAGAACAGAGGAGCGCCTGGTGAATTCAAACTACGTACCTTTCGGTTAGCAGCCATAGCTCTTAACCAGTACTCCACCCACACATAGTTGTCCTAAATCTGTTCTATTTTCCATTTCCTTTTTAAAGTCAAGATAATCAGAGGACCTTGAATTTTTTTTTCTTGGAAGTTCCCTTACTATTTTGGGGGGGGGGAACCTTTTCACCTGAAAATGTTAGAAATAAGTATTTTGAGAATACTGGGGAGAACTAAGGCGCCCTGGTAGGGCAGTGGTTACATAAGCCTTGGGCTGCTAACTGGAACCAGCTGCTCCGCAGAGAAAGATGTAGCAGTCTACTTCCCTAAAGATTTACAGCCTTGGAAACTCAAAGGGGTATTTCTCCTCTGTCACATGGGGTCCCTAAGAGTCAGAATCCATGCTATGGCAACGGGTTTGTGGAAAAACTAAGGAACGATTTTCTGTAATATTTGTGAGAACAAGATTTAGCGCTAATTTGTTAAGGGAACTAAATTTTTCTGAAGTGATTTTGCAAGGATTTTTTTTCAGATGTAGACATACTATTCTCACATCCCCACCCCCACCCCCATCCCCGCCATAGTTTACAAACTGTACCATTTAAAACTCATCTCAGCTGCAACTAAGTGGACTGGAGAGGCTACTGGCTCAGAGGTAGGAAACGTATGTGTGCAGTGGAGGAGGGGCCGTCTGTCACCTGCCTCTCTAAAAAAAACTTGTTTATTATCACAATCTGTTAATATTGAAGGAAGTGGAAAAGGTATTATGAAATGGTACTGTATGGGGGCTGAGTTATCAGAATTATCTCTATAATGAGGCAGCATTTTAGAAACAATTAAAAAATATTTCTCAAAGAGTTTTAGGTAGCATAGATTCTAATGATAAATATGATCAAATGATAAAATATGAAGTTCTCTTTATAATTTTGTAAGTCTTTTATGTAGAAAGATATAAAGAAAAATGAAACAACTATCTGATACTGCCACACAATTTAAGAAATAAAGCAATTACCAACATGTTGTTCTTCCTTTAGTTAGGGCTTCTTGATCACTTTCTCCGGTCTTCCTCACAAGAGGTAACCACCATCCTGAATTTGGTATTTACTATTTCCATGAACTTCTTTATATTTTTACACCCATATTTTAATGTTTTAAAACTTTATATAAATGATAGAAAACTTTTAAGTAAAAAGTGTTTTTGTACGAAGATTGGCATCTTTGATGCACTGTTACACCCTTCACACTTACATAATGCAATATTTTGGTTCAAGGCCTGTATAGTTCACCCAAACTGTGTTTCCAAAAATGGAAACTCTACAGGTTATACTAAAAGGCAGAATGGATAGTAATTATGATATTTGTCTTGTCTTTTTCAAGAAGAGCAAAAACCTATATATTTTACAAATTATCAGCTTAGTTGTATATATAAGCCAAAGAAAGTAGACTATCATGTGTGCGTACCTATAAATAACTGAATATCCTAACAGTTGCCACTTGAGAAATATTTACTTCCCAATGAAAAGCATTATTTGTCATTTTGATCCAAATGGTACAGGAAGAATTCTACTGTATGCGCCAAGAGAATCTGGAAATAAAAGTGGTGTTAGTTTCTTTCTTCAATTATAAATAAAAACAACAGTATGGTACATTGTTTCCAAAGATGGTCACGACAGTAGTCCCCATCTTGCACGCTGTGTACAATGAGAGTTTGCCCCTTTTCTCATCAAGTAGGGGAGTTACCCTCTACCTGCCTCCACACACACCAGCCCTGCTGAATCTGGGCTGGTCCTGTGACTTGCTTTGACCAAGAGAATGCAGCCTTAGAAATGACTCTCTGTGGCTCGCCAAGCTAAGCTTTCAGAGACCTTGTAACTTGTATTTTCACACTCTTGGGACCACTGAGGGGAGAGGAGAAGTGAAGTGTCCTAGTCAACAACCCAGCTGACCCTACCCCAGCCAACCAGCTGGCGGAATGCAGCTACCGGTGACTTCAGGTAAGAAAAACAGAATTGCCCAAATAATCCACAGGACTGCAAGCAGTAATCATTATTGTTTTAAGCCATAAGTTTTGCTGTGGTTTACAATGCAGTAATAAATAACTGAAAGAAAGAGTAATTGGAGAATGTGTTTGTGCTATCATCCTGGCATATTTGCACTGTAAGGTGAAATCTTAGAAAAGTTTCAAAAAAGGGAATCTTACCAGTTCTGTGTCATAGTGAAACTCAAGACTGAAAAGTTTTCAAAGATTCTCCTGCCCAACTCACAGTCCTCCAGGGTGTGTCCAGTGTGAGTAAAGGACTTTATGCTCCATGAGTTTTCTCTTCTTTATAGGAAAAGCCAAACACCCAGTCCTAATGACAACCGTATTTACTGCCAAGCACGGGGGGGACCCTGAACCACTCTGATGTCATTATTAATAGTAATTGCCACAAAGAGCTTCTAATCCAAGCACACAAGTAGATGCCAGTTTCCACAGGAACAGAAGCGATGAATGCTATGTGTAAGCTGACTCAATTAGAATTCTTAGCTGGAGGAGAATTCAAAGCTAGGACAAGTAACACAGGAAAATTATTTAGCAAGGGTAAAAAAAAAAAAAGATGGTATGATCTTCCAGGAAGAAGCAGAATAGCACTTTACTTAGGGAGCAACTGGAAAAGACAAAGGGAACTTGCCCTTTATAGGAAGTGGGTAAAGAGATACACGAACAATTATACAAACAATATCTTCAAAATGTTTATGACTATTAGGACTCTTTCATTTTTAAGTAACTGAAACCAAATCAAACAGACTTAACACACAAACAAAAAACAAATAAGGTGGGAGGGGACTTATAAGATCATGCAACATAAAACTTCTGAAATGGCTGGATGCAGGAGGGCACACTGGGGTCTTCAGGACTGAGATGGCCTCTCTTCATGTCCTGGCAGGTAAAACCATTCTTGTGACAGGAAGACTACTGGCTTGATGATACTAAGTTGGGCTTATGTTCTGCTCTATCAGGTGCCCCAGCCTGAAGAGTTTCACCAGAGATCCAGAGTTAAGTCTTATTGCACATCTTTTTAAAGAATCACTGTGTGTATGTGTGTGTAAAATGCTCTGACTGGCCAGTCCTGAGTTACATGCCAACCTCTAAAACCAAGGAGTCAGCCCCACCCAAATCACACCCAGTCCTGAGAGTCTAGAATTGTTTTCCCAAAGAAAATCAAGGCAGTAGTTCAAGAAGGTTTAAAACGTGACTGGGTAGGGAAAGAAAGAAAGAGAGGGCTGGTGAGAGAAAGAGAGAGGAAGGGAGGGAGAGAGGAAGATGGGGGAGAAGAGAGAAAAAGTGCCCATTATAATTAATATACTTTTAATATAGTAATGTTTATAGTTTAATTATCTCTAGGCTAAGACTTGGAGAGCTCTTGTCTCCACCTTCCCCTATGACCATTTAGCAACTTAAATAGGTTGCAGCAATATTTAAGTGAATTCCAAAGTAAAGATTATTATTCCCTTCACCTATTTCCCTATTTCTTACTGTAGAGGTAATAGACCTTTCTAGGAAACTACTTTTAGAAGATTAAAAGATTTCATCTAAAAACTGTACTTATTTGAAATCCCACAACATTCCTAATGAAAAAATATTATCTGCATAATTACATTAAATGGCTTCTGGAATACATTACCACTAATGATGCTAATACAGTTAGTCCAGATGCAAACTATAAAAACACCCATTATCTTTTCTCCTTGAAGGAACTTCAAAAATTGCTTTTTTTTTCTTGTAGGAAGCCTACTAATGCTATACTCTAATTTCTTGTATTCTGTTTTGTAAACTGTTCTACAGAGCCTGGATATCTCACAAAAGTTTCTGAAATGATTATGGAAAGATGTCTTATCTATGTCTCATAATTTTGTACTTTTTTGTGTGGCCCAATTTTGTATGTAATTGATTTAATGAATGTAGTAGTCAAGATGTTTAAATATGATATTTCATTTTCTTCCTAGCTTGCATTCAGCCTACTGATATTAGGTAACATTAAAATCAGCACTGCACCATATGTAACAAAAATATTTTTATATTAATTTATTGAAAAATTAAGTTACAGTTATTGGAAATATATATTGGAAATATATAGACATTGGAAATAGATCTAGTTGTGCATCAGTGTTAAGTTAGATTACAGAATTTAAAAAATTACTGCAGTGTAAAATTATTTAACTGAAATGCTCTGGATCTCAAGTACAGAAAAATGCAAAAGTCCTATAAAATCACGTATGTTAAGAAATAAAGTAGATGTTTATAAGGTAGGAAAGACCATGGTGATAGAAACATCTATATATTTAAAGCCCATTGACTGACTAGATTTCTCAGATGAGGTATATTTTAAGTTGGGGAAAAAGTTGAACTTTTATATAATGCAAACTTCTGCTCACTAGCTTTGAGTGGTTGTATGTCGTAAGTACATGCTGAATGTCTTGAATCCAGTTAATACAAATATATTTTTCTTGTATATAATTGGTGGGTCACAAGATTTTACAGCCTTGTTGGTAAACAACTAATAATGTGGTTACTTAAAAGCTGGGAACTTATATAATAACTTATGTCTAGTGGCAATAAAACAGTATATAAAAACTCATTGCTGTCGAAGTCAATTCTGACTCATAGCAACCCTATAGGACAGAGTAGAACTGCCCCATAGAGTTTTCAAGGAGTGTCTGGTGGATTCGAACTGCCGACCTTTTGGTTAGCAGCCATAGCCTTAACCACTATGCCACCAGGGTTTCCAAAATAGTGTATATAAAGAACTAGAATTTGGGGAAATCAACTTTTCTATGTGCTAAACACAGCAGATTTCATAGCCTGGCATCATTTGACTCTGAGTTGGGGAAACTCCTGGGCCCACTACTGAACTTCAGCACTTGGTATTGAGCTTATATTCTCTGAACAGCGTTACCCCAGTCAGATCTGCAGGTCTTCCAACAGTGTACTGGCACGTAAGGCATTTTCAGGCACTAGGCGGGGTGGTGTCATGGATTGAATTATGTCCCCCCAAAAATGTGTGTATTTAACTTGGTTGGCCATGATTCCCAATATTGTATGGTTATCCTCTATTTTGTGATTGTAATTTTATGTTAAGAGGATTAGGGTGGGGTTGTAATACCACCCTGACTCAGGTCACCTCCCTGAGCCAGTGTAAAGGGAGTTTCCCTGGGGTGTGGCCTGCATCTCCTTTTATCTCTTAAGAGATAAAAAGAAAGAGAAGCCAGCAGATAGTTGGGGACCTCGTACCACCAAGAAAGCAGTGCCAGAAGCAGAGAGTGTCCTTCAGACCTGGGGTCCCTGCTCAGAGAAGCTCCTAGTGTGGGGAAAGGTTGATGAGAAGGCTGACAGAGAGAGAAAGTCTTCCCCTGGAGCTGACACCCTGAATTTGGACTTTTAGCTTACTTTGTTGTGAGAAAATAAACTTCTCTTTGTTAAAGCCATCCACTTGTGGTATTTCTGTTACAGCAGAACAAGCCGGATGTCTAGACCAGGGAGGGGAAAATGCCCAAAGAATCGGAATGTTCTAATGTAGCTCAATCTTATTTACTAAAAATGTGTTAAACATTTCAACAGTACTGTTCCCTAAGTGGCACACACAGTTAATGTGCTTGACCGCTAACTGAAGGGTTGGTGGTTCTAGTCCACTCAGAGGCACCTGGGAAAAAAGGCTTGGCGATCTACTTCCAAATAATCAGCCACTGAAAACCCTATAGAGCACAGTTCTACTCTGACACATGTGGGGTTATCATGAGTCAGGGTCCACTTGATGGTCACTGTTTTGTTTTCGTTTTTAGTCTTCCCATCAGTTTTCAAAGTTCTTTGGGCCTATTTTCTAAATAACTCAGTTATATTTTTATGGCATAAATCTTACTCCCAGTAATATATGTGTTTTAGAGGGTAAGTATCAGAAATACAAAGGAACAAATTATCCCTTTAGTTAGTTTTCACTCAAGGAGATTTCTAGTTTTCAGAGGAAATCCTGAATGCTAAACCCACAATGTCCATGAAAGCATCAGTCAAGAAATCAAACAATGTGTTGCATTGGACAAATCTGCTGCACAAGAGCTCTTTAAAGTATTAAAAAGCAATCATGTCACTTGAGGACTAAAGTGTGCCTGACCCAAGCCATGGTGTTTTCAATCGCTTAATATGCATGTGAAAGCTGGACGATAAATAGGGAAGACTGAAGAAGATTTGATGCTTTGAATTATGATGTTGGTGAAGTGTATATACCATGGACTGCCAAAAGAACCAACAAATCTGTCTTGGAAGAAGTACTGCCAGAATGCTCCTTAGAAGCGAGGATGATGAGACTTCATATCACGTACTTTGGACATGTTATCAGGAAGGATTAGTCCTTGGAGAAGGACATCATGCTTGGTAGAGTGTCAGCGAAAAAGAGGAAGACCCTTGACAAGATGGACTGAAAGAGTGGCTGCAGCAATGAGCTCAAGCATTGCAGCGATTGTGAAGATGGTGCAGGACAGGGCAGTGTTTCATTCTGTTGTGCACAGGCTCACTATGAGTTGGAACGGACTTGATGGCACCTACCAGCAATGACAACAACATTACCCATACATATACCTCTCCTATAAATGCATCCAATGAAAGTAAGTGCTCAGTTTTATGGGAATGTAAGTCTGGTGCCTTTCACCAACATTGAATTTATAGTTGGAGTTTCATATTTCAATTAAGTAATTAAAACTTTTTGAAAGGAAATATCAACTTTAAGTTGCTGTAATTCAAAATAAAGTATCATACATAATTGGAAAATAGACTAGAAAAGGATGGAAAGGATCAAGTTTGCAAAAGGAGTGATAAATCTGAAAGTAGTAAATTAAAGTGGCTTTCCAAATAGATGAGAAATTAAGAGAAAATAAAATTGGCTTTAAAAATATTGCCTACTTTATGAAACTTGGATTCTTAATCATCTTGCCTAGAGACAGGCTGACCTGTAGATAATCACCAAAATTCATTCAACAAATACTTAATGAGTACCTACTGTGTACCAGACAGCAGTGAACAAAATAAAATCTCTGTGCTTATAGAGCTTAATATTACAGAGGGGTGGATACAAATGAATATAATGTATGTCAAACAGTCATAAATATTATAAATAAAATCATAGCAGGGTACAAGAGCTAGTGATTAATGGGTGGAAGGGAATATGATTTTATATTTTGAACAATCAATAAACACCTCTCTGCATAGGCAGTATTTAAGAGATGGAGTTGTGAGGACATATGGGGAAGAGCATTCTAAGCAGAGCTCTTCAGCAAGGACGGTGATGCAATGAGGTAGGGGGAGCATGGGAGACATAAGATTCTATAGGTAGCCAGGTTAAAGCATTTAGTTTTTATTCTAGAGGGTTTTAACAATGAGAACAACAAAAAACACACGGTCTGACTATGTTTTAAAAGGAGTACCATAGCAGTGGGGAGTCCCTGGGTGCTGCAAATGGTTAACATGCTCAGCTGCTGAGAGGTTGGAAGTTCAAGTCCACCCAGGGGTGCCTTGAAAGAAAGACCCGGCCATCTACTTTAGAAGAATCAGCTATTGAAAACCCCGTAGTGCACAGTTCTAGTCTGAAACACTCAGGTCACCATGAGACAGAGTTGACTGGAGAGCAACTGGTTTATGGTGGTGGAATTTAGAGTGTAAGGAAACAAAGGAAGAAGCATAATCCAACAGTAGTTCTAATTTTGGAGTATTTCCAACATAATGCAACCGTGCTTGTTAAGATTGTGTCAGTTTGCCTGGGCCATGATTTATATGTGATCACCTTCATGATGGTATCTGCTGTGAGCAGCCAATCAGTTGAAAGGGAGTTTCCTTGGGTGTGTGGCTAGAATCCGAATATAAGCAGACATTCTCACTTTTGCCTGCTCTGGATCCTGCAGCTGGCTCCTGTTCATCTGATCTCTGGTTCCTGGGACTTGAACTAGCAGCTCATCTGTAGACCTTGGGATTTGTCAATTTTCACAGCCTGTGAGCAAGAGCCCTGCTCTCTGACCTGCCGATCTTGGGTTCACCAGCCCCTGTGGCTACGTGAATCAGGAGAAGCCTCTATCTTGATCCATGGACTTGGGACGTTCCAGCCTCTACAATAGCATGAGCCGTTTCCTCGATATAAATCTCTCTCTCTCTATATATACACTTTACTGGTTTTGCTTCTCTAGAGAACCCAGCCTAAGACACCAACTGTTACCATGATCCAATAGTAGTTCTAATTTTGGAGTATTTCATTCTGAGATTGATCTACATGTATGCATTTGGAGAGTGCTAAGGGGACTTCCACATAAAAAAAAAAATTACTATTTTGGTTTCCAAATTTCTAAAGTTTATATATAACTATAATTCCATCATTCACAGAGATCCAGTATACTAAATGTGGTGACAAAAAAATTAAATCCATGAAGACAAAATAGAAACACCAAAAAATGTATAATTGAGAAGTATGGCATTAACGACTAATTTTAAATGATTATACTAAGTATGTACTATTCCAGAGTATGTGTCTGTTTTCATTATTACCAAAATAACTCACAGCATTTGTACTGCTTAGACGAGGTTGGACACCTGGGGTACTTGTTAAAAATGCAGTTCTCTGGGCTCTATCTAGTATCAGAATCTATGGAGGGTTTGGGAGTAGGAATTTACATTTTAAACAAGCTCCCAGGTGATTATTATATATAACGATGTTCAAACCAGCAAATCTCAGAGTAACTGAACAGCATTTTAGTGGCCTGGGTGTTTTAAAGCCTGGTAACTTTGAATATTAACATTAAAAACAAGGTGGATTGTATTCTGTTTATCTGAAATCCATTTTTGAATAAGGTGGGATATGAATAAAAGAAAATTAAAATTCCACTGCTCTGCCATAATTCCAAGAAAAACAATGAGTTAAACTGTAATAAAAACTGCAGGAGGATATGCTTTGTTAATTAGATGACAATAAAAAAAGCATTAGAATGAAAGCTTTAGAGTAAAAATAACCTTAAAAAGCTTGTGGAACAACTTTCTTATTTTACAGATAAGGAAGTTGAGACTCAAAAAAGTTAAATAACAGCCAAAAGTAGCAAAGTCCAGTTTGCAAGTCAGCTCTAACTGTTGATCCCCCCTTACTACTTCCATTAGTGCACCATCAATGATCTAGACCCATTTCTATTAGCTTATTATATTTTTTATTTCCTACAGAATTTTTTTTTTTTCATAATTAGGTGATAGTGACATTTGGAAAAGTCTTTTTATCTTCCAAAAAATAAAATACACACAAATCTTGAAAGATCGTTCTAAAAATTCAAAACCGAAACCAATGTAATTAACAATACCATTTTTTAAATGAAATTTCTTTCTTTCATATAATTTTGACTACTTATAGTGGCAGATAATATTATTGTTTTGAATTATTTGTTCTTTCAACCTTTAGGTGTGACTCCATGTGGCAACAGTCTTATTGTCTAGTGACTGGGCTTGGGCACATGACCTGTTTTGACCAATAGAATGTGAGCAGACTCGATGTGCATTGTACCCACGTAGATTGAGTCGCTATGAGTCGGAATGACTCAACGGCACTGGGTTTGGTTTTTTTGAGATGCTTTTAGAGGCACTTCCTGTGTCTGCCAGCTCTCATTTCAGGGCCCTCTACTACGAGAAAGGGGCATTTCAGGGACCTGCACTTTCAGGCTAGGTGGAGGAGAACTGAACCTGTACCATATCCTGGAGCACAGGTGTAGCAACAAACCCCCAGTCACCAACATGCTGCACAATTGAGAAATACATGCTGTTGAAAGCCACTGAAATTTCTGAGGTTGTTAATCATTATAGCCTAATAAGAGCTAATGCATAAATGCTCCCACATCTAGATAAAAAATCTGGTACCTGAAACAGAAAGATCTCAAAAGTAAAAATCCTAAGGTTCCTAAACCAAGAATCTTTGTTGTAAAAATATTTAAATATCAATGTGCTTGCATATACAGTAGTGATAGAGTGCTTTTATGCAGCTCAGCGCTTGGCATATGATAGGTATGTATTTGAATTATGGTCATTTGTGTTTGGAAAATAGGTGTAATGAATCTACATGACAATTTCATAATGTAAAATTGTACCAGCATGCAGAAAGTAAATGTCACAATTTATCTGGGGATATAATTTTCAAGTTCCAAGGAAATACAGGGAATGTTTTTTGAAATTATAAACCCCACAAACACACTATGCTGTCTCAATTTACATGATTGATGTCAGATTTACATCAGCAAAAATAATTTGCTTCTCATAATTTTTTTCAAAGTTTTTCTTATTAATGTTCTTAATTCTCATACTAATGATTATCGGACATTAGCAAAATTTCCTTTAGTCTTGCAATGTATTCAATGGCAAGGAGGAATTTTACAGATTTTGAAGGACCACTTGACTACAGATAATACCACCCCTGTGGGAAAGCTAGCTATAGCTTATTAGGTCTATTTTTCAAAAATTAGATCAATGCTTAATAACCTCATTTGGCAGCGTGAGCTACAGCCAGCTTGCACAAATTCAAAACAGTAAAGTGTGTGCATCTCTCCCGAACTCAGTTTTGAGTGATTTCACATCGATAGCTTGAAATCAGCCATGGTGGGAGTATTTACACCAGAGGAATTGGAAAACACCACCAATCAGGGATTCCCTCCTGACCCCCTTCGCTCCATCAAGAGTTGGTAAACATTTATCAGTGTGCCACTAGCTTTAAGAAATTCACCTCCTTTAACATTTGGTATTTTAATGTTTAGAACTTTAAGAAACTGATGGCCCAATTTGATCTATGAGGGAAGACTTTAGGTTAGAGTTAAAACTGAAACTAGTGGCTTTTTATAGAGATTTAGAAGGACTGAAGGTATTGAGGAATGAGGACTGATGACGCTCTGGGAATATTGCTCTACTTACACTCTAACCCATTGCTGTCAAGTCGATTCCAACTCATAGCGACCCTATAGTATAAAGTAGAACTGCCCCATTGGATTTCCAAGGAGCAGCTAGTGGATTCGAACTGCAGACCTTCTGGTTAACAGCCAATCTCTTAACTATTGTGCCACCAGGGCTCCACTCCAGGCCCTGGTAAAGCTGATGCACCTAGGGTAGGAAACGCGACTCTTCATTTTGGCAAGGAGTGTATATAGAAGGAAAATCTGAAGATATTTTGAAAGACAGGCAGAACAGAGCTCTGAAAGTCTAACCAATGTTTCTCTTTACATAGAGGCACACAGTCAGGCACATACTGCTGACAACCAACCACGGTAACGTATGCTAGATATACACATCTTAAGGTCTTTCAAATTTACAAATATTTCTGATTATAAATAATTATTAGAACCATTTATTTTATGTTTTATTGGGGAGAATTATTTTTAGGACTTTTAAACAAAGGTAACAAGAAGTTCAACAGTATTTCTTTGGGGTATCTGTCAGCAAAAACATCTCAAATAAGAACAATTGGTGTGCCAGAATTTGTTAATATTAACAATTCTATGGTTTTTATTGTTGTAATCCTAGCAGCTATCTATAAATATTCCATGGAAAGCTCTGTAGAAATACATCTTCTCACTAAAAAAATTTTAGCAGCATAAATTAAACACATATTTGAGAGACTGAAATAAGTATATGTGTATATATATGTGACTACACATACAATAGGGTTCACATACAAGTACCTATTTGAGAAGATATTATTCTTGTAATAAATTATCCTTTTCAATTTCAGACCTCAGCAAAACAAATGATTGTACTGAACTGCTGTTACTATACATTAAAAAATCATTACATATTAAACACTTGTTAAATAGTCACTGATCAGAAGCTTATCTAAAATGTCTACCTTTTTCTATTAATACACAATTGATGTGTATGGACTAGCACAACATATAAAAATTAAAGCAACATAAGACTGGAAAACACTGCATTCCTTAACTCACCCACCTTGTCTGAGGATTCAATTGGCCTATTAAAGACTGACCTGAAGTCCAGCAGTAAAGAAACCTGCCTAACTTTAACCCTCTACATTCCATGCTTATTTCACTACAGGGTTTTTTTCTTGCCATATAAAAGTTTTTTCTTAAATTGTTCTGTGGTTATTCATATGCATTCTGTATGCCCCACCCCAATCTGTGCCTAGCACACAGCTGTTAGTATGTATTTGTTGAAGAAATAGATGGATAAATGTATCTTACCTCGTGCTATTCATTCCATTCCAGCAAAGCAGTTTGGGTGTGACTAAGAATTCTGGAACAATTTAAAAGCTAATTACTAATAAAGGGACTGGCTTCCACACGAATACCACAATACACTGTATCAAACTTTGGTGGATGTTTAAGTAAATATATCTTAATTTGGGGGAATTACTGAGAAGGCAGAAAGAAGTAAATAACAATGTGAACTCAGTTTACAGTTTATTTAATTGCAGGCTCATGTAAAGTTTAAAATGCAGCCAAGCTGGTGTCATCTCACAGCATGAGGATTATTTGTTAGTGGTCAGTACAAAAATAATGGTTCATCTTCCAGGCTTATTCTCATCTAGTTTCATAAGGGCTATGACACAAACCTATTTACCCAAACATGTTCAGCAATGTCCTGAAATGATCAGTTTGAAAAGTGAGCTAATACGATACTCAACCTTACCTTATTATTCTAAAAAAAAAAAAAATTTTTTTTTTCTAAAGTACAGAATAAAACAAACAATAGACATCATTAGACACTGAGTGGCAATTTTATACAAATAAAATTTAAAACATTACAGTCAGTTGTCTGTATAGATTCTCACTTGTAACAGAGTTGTTTTACCTTTGTTGTATTCTACTCAAATGTATCTGATCATTTAATTGGTTTACTTTTAAATTTTTCTTTAAAAATTTTCTAACTGTAAGAAAACTTCACTAATTTATATTACTTTACCACATATATTGATAAAAATATTCCATCCTCTGAAAATGTCAGTTTTGACATAATCTTTTTCCTTTAAAATATAGTCAAAGCCATTTGTAGTATTCATATCCTTAAAAATTAAAGTCAAAAGTTCAAATTTATAGGCAAAAATATCATGTACATGTTGTATCAAAGGAAAAACCTTAGTCTCTGTATTTATAAAAAAACATGTAATAAACTGTGATCTCTAATTAATTTACCTTTTCCACTTGACCTGCAGCTATTCCTTCCAATCGCCATCTCGTTTCTTAGGGACATTAATATACTGCTATAGAACTGCAAGTACAAAAAGGTAGCTGCTAGAATAGTTTTTTGGCAATAGCTAACATTTTTTTTTTTTTTTTTTTTAACATTCTTTTAGGAGTCATTGACAAGATTTTCAGGGTGGTTAAATAAAAAGTTCTTCTGAAGTATCAATATCAAAGGTGCTAAAAGGGAGAAAAACTAGATGTGACACTGATAAATGTTTGATACGTGGCTTTGAAGATGAAAATTACTGTCAGTATTAAGTGCTCTTTTTAATACCTTACAAACTAAAAATCCAAACATTCATTATTAACATACGTGGTCAAAAACCCAGCGCTGATGAGTTGATTCCAACTGTCAAAGGACAGAGTAACTGCCCCGTAGGTTTTCCAAGGCTGTAAATCTTTACAGAAGCAGGCTGCCACATTTTTCCCCACAACATGCATGGTAACCAAATGTAATTTTTACCGACTCTTCCCTGGTTAGTATTACCACACTTGCAAATATGTTTTCCAGTCTTAATTCCTGGGAAACACCTAAAATAAAAACACTTCTACAAAGAACTGTTTTCCTTTGTGACATACAGGCTCACAATTAATCACTCCACAGGAAAGGAAGAATATTAACTGTCTAAATGTTTTGTTACACTTGTATGTTTCTAGGATCTTATTTCAGAGCAGTTTAAATTGAGAGGGTCCTCTATGCTCTCAACAAGGGTCAGAGACATATATTTATCTATTACTAGTCACTGGGAAAATAATTTACCTTAGCAAAATGTTCATTATATAAAAATTTAAGTAAGTTGGCATTGCTAATAACAATGGGTCATTTGGCTTCAAATTTTAATGAACAGATACAGTCTACATAAATTCTCTCTTATGGAAAACACTTTGGTTTTCTCTAAGTCAATAAAACACTGTTCTTTATTTTAAAATCCAAAGAGTAAAATGAGCAAGACAAAGGCTGAGAGAGGTTTCAGTGTGGTTTACAGAATTAGGAATGGGCAAACCTGGGTTTACTGTCTGATCTGAGAATTCCCTAGAACAGGTAGGTGTCCACAAGTCAAATCTACTCCGCTCCTTATTTTTGTACAGCCTGTGAGCTAAGAATGGTTTTTATAGTTTTTTAATGTTCGATAAAACATTAAATCAAAAGAAGAAAGATATTTTGTGACATGTGAAAATTATGTTAAATTCAACTTTCAGTATCCATAAATAAAATTTTTTTGGCACATAGCCATCCTTATCCATTCACCTATTGTCTATGGTTGCTTTCACACTACAATGGCAGAGTGGAGGAGTTGCAACAGAGACCTTTGTGGTGCTTTCACCATTTTGCACTGCTGCGTGGCACACTATGAATTACATGGATATAGTTACAACTCAACAACACCACAATATTTTATATTTTTATCGCCAGTGCATACCTATAATGTCAAAACAAGTAGAAAAAAAAGTGGACTTCAAATGTTATGCTTTTAAGTAACAATGGAGTATGGGTTTTGTTACTGAATCAAATGACAAAGCATTGTGTTTAACATGCAATGACACTATGTTGTTGTTAGTTTTCCTCAAGAGTTGATTCCGACTCATGGAAACCCTGTAGCTGTTCTAAAAGAATATACCATGTTTTTACGCAAATAAGGTGTGTCTGCTATGTTTGTTTGCTTGCCAACCGTGCCCTCCCCCAGAGAGGTATTTACATAAGTGCCACTATGCCAATTTTTCACGTTGCTGTAAAAAAGTTAGCATAGCACACTTATGAAAATATTGTACGAGGAGGGTGCAGTTGGCAAACAAATGTAGAAGGCTTGTGTTATTTGTGTAAAAATATGGTATTTACCAAAATTACCAGACTAAGCACTCATCACAATATTCTCAATTCACAGGAATGCAGTGGCCAGAAAAACTAGAAAATTTAAGCCAATATATCTCATCACAGCAGAATTTCTTTACAAAAATGAAAATGAAGCTGAGGCCAAAGTGAGTTTCCAAATGACTCATTTGTTAGCCAAGCAAGAAAAAGCCTTTTACCAATGATGAGTCAATTAAATTGTGTTTGATTGCAGCAGCTGAAAAAAATGCATACAGAGTAAACAAACTTGTTTAAGACTATTAGCCTTTTGGCAAGAATAGTTGCTTGAAGAATTGAGAACAACATCAATATTCAATAAAAAATAAGGCAAACGATTTTGAGTGGTTTTCCTTGGCTCTTTGTGAGTCAACAGATGTTACTGATACTGCTCAGTAGTTGTTTATTTGATGAGTCAGTGCCAGATGTGAAGTGACTGCAAAGTCAGCCTCTATGAGTAGTCTGTGTGAACAAGTGCAGGTGAGACTAATTTCTAAGAAGTAGAGAAAACATGATGTTAGTACAACCTGAAGTAGAATCTGCTAAGATGTGTTACAACTGATGGTGGCAAAAATACATGGAGAACAACAACAACAAAAGTTTTAGTTGGTCAAATTCACAAAGCTTGTAAAAATGTAAGGTATTTAAGCCTATGGTTATTTACTGTATTATTCATCAGCAGGTACTTTGCAGAACATATCTGACTCAGTCTTGTGTTACTGAACCAGTAATGCCAACAGATAACTTCATTTGCTATCAATTCCATTATCTTTTGTCAGATACAAAAGGTGAATGTCCTGATTGCCCTACCAGAGAGAGGTTTCTTGGTCAAGCGGTGGTAGTTTTATTGTGATTTGTTGAGTTCAAGGCCAATATTCAAAATTTTCTGCATAAGAAGAAGTGCTCTGAATCACTACTATCGAACACTGAATAACTTTAGAAATTAACTTTTGCTACAGACTTTATAATGTTTTGTAGTGAATCCAACCAAAAATTACAAGGTAAAACAGCGTTTACATGTGAAACTCAATTTGAATCACAAGTAATGTCAGGTTGCTTTACACAGGTCCTATGCTCTCAAAATGTGAAACAAGATTTCCATTCCCACATAAACTTGCAGCAGATGTATTTTCTGAGCTGAAACTACAGTTCCAGCAGCATTTTTTAAAACCTTGAGGCAAGTGCAAAGGAAATTTCCATTTTTCAAAACCCACTTAACTGTGCAATTGAGGAGCTTCCACCTAACCTTCAATTGAAAGTGATATCTGCAATGTAATAACATGCTAAAAAAGGGAAATATCAAGAGAAGAAAGCATCTTATAAAATTCTATCAATGCCTTCCAAGTGATGAACATGCTCAATGAAAATCATATTCTTGTGGATTAACATACACATTTGGCAATACCTATAGTGGTTAAGAGTCTGGCTGATAAACAAACGGTTGGCAGTTTGAATCCACCAGCCACTCCTTGGAAACCCTATGGGGCAGTTCCGCTCTGTGCTATAGGGACACTATAAGTTGAAACTGACTTGATGGCAATGGGCTTATCAGTAAGAAAGTATGTTTTAAAAGATGAAATATGTAAAATCTTATTACAGATCGGCATTAACATTTGAATACTTATAATCAATGTTGATGATAGGGAACACTAACTTTGAACCTTAATTAAGTGAAATATTATCTCCCCCAGAGAATTCCATTCTTTTCATTATTAGATGAGTAAAAGTTGTTCTCAATCATTATTATTATATTTTGGATTTTGTCACTAAAAATTTGGGGAGATTTGTTTTCTTTCTAGTTATACAACTATATGTTGTTGTTCTTAGGTGCCGTCGAGTCGGTCCCGACCCATAGCGACCTTACCCACAACAGAACGAAACACTGCCGAATCCTGTACCATCCTTACAATTGTTAAGCTTGAGCCCATTGTTGTAGCCACTGTATCAATCCATCCTGTTGAGGGTCTTCCTCTTTTCTGCTGACCCTGTACTTTACCAAGCATGATGTCCTTCTCCAGGGACTGATCCCTCCTGACAACATCTCCAAAGTATGTAAGACGCAGTCTTGTCATCCTTGCTTCTAAGGAGCATTCTGGTTGTACTTCTTCTAAGACAAATTTGTTCATTCTTTTGGCAGTCCATGGTATATTCAATATTCTTCACCAACACCACAATTCAAAGGCATCAATTCTTCTTCAGTCTTCCTTATTCATTGTCCAGCTTTCACATGCATAGGAGGCGATTGAAAATACCATGGCTTGGGTCAGGTGCACCTTAGCCTTCAAGGTGACATCTTTGCTTTTCCACACTTTAAAGAGGTCCTTTGCAGCAGATTTGCCCAATGCAATGCGTCTTTTGATTTCTGCTTTTGACTGCTGCTTCCATGGCTATTGATTGTGGATCCAAATAAAATGAAATCCTTGAGAACTTCAATCTTTTCTCTGTTTATCATGATGCTGCTTACTGGTCCAGTTGTGAGGATTTTTGTTTTCTTTATATTGAAGTGTAATCCATACTGAAGGCTGTGGGCTTTGATCTTCATTAGTAAGTGCTTCAACTCCTCTTCACTTACAGCAAAGTTGTGTCATCTGCATAGTCTTTTTCCAATCCTGATGCCCCGTTCTTCTTCATATAGTCCAGCTTCTCAGATTATTTGCTCAGCATACAGATTGAATAGGTATGGTGAAAGAACACAACCCTGACGCACACCTTTCCTGACTTTAAACCAATCAGTATCCCCTTGTTCTGTCCGAACAACTGCCTCTTGATCTACATACAGGTTCCTCATGAGCACAATTAAGTGTTCTGGAATTCCCATTCTTTGTAATGTTATCCATAATTTGTTACAATCCACATAGTCAAGTGCCTTTGCATAGTCAATAAAACACAGGTAAGCATCCTTCTGGTATTCTCTGCTTTCAGCCAGGATCCATATGACATCAGCAATGATATCCCTGGTTCTAGCCCTCTTCTGAATTTGGCCTGAATTTCTGGCAGTTCCCTGCCGATACACAGCTGCAGCCACTTTTGAATGATCTTCAGCAAAATTTTGCTTGCGTGTGATATTAATAATATTGTTTGATAATGTCCACATTTGGTTGGATCACCTTTCTTGGTTATTGGCACAAATATGGATCTCTTCCAGTCGGTTAGCTAGGAAGCTGTCTTCCATATTTCTTGGCATAGACAAGTGAGCACCTTCAGCGCTGTACCCATTTGTTGAAATATCTCAATTGACATTCCATCAATTCTTGGAGTCTTGTTTTTTGCCAATGCCTTCAGCGCATCTTGGACTTCTTCCTTCGGTACCATCAGTTTCTGATCATATGCTACCTCTTGAAATGGTTGAACATCAACTAATATTTTTTGGTATAATCACTCTGTGTATTTCTCCATCTTCTTTTGATACTTTCTGCGTCGTTTAATATTTTCCCCATAGAATCCTTCACTATTGCGACTTGAGGCTGAACTTTTCTTCAGTTCTTTCAGCTTGAGAAACGCTGAGCGTGTTCTTCCCTTTTGCTTTTCTATCTCCAGCTCTTTGCACATGTCATAATACTTAATGTTGTCTTCTTGAGCCATTCTTTGAAATCTTCTGTTCAGTTCTTTTACTTCATCATTTCTTCCTTTTGCTTTAACTGCTCGACATTTAAGAGGAAGTTTCAGAGTCTCCTCTGACATCCATCTTGGTCTTTTCTTTCTTTCCTGTCTTTTCAATGACCTCTTGCTTTCTTCATGTATGATGTTCTTGATGTTATTCCACAACTCCTCTGGTCTTTGGTCATTAGTGTTCAACGAGTCAAATCTATTCTTGAGATGGTCTCTAAATTCAGGTGGGATATACTCAAGGTTGTATTTTGGTTCTCGTGGACCTGCTCTGATTTTCCTCAGTTTCAGCTTGAACGTGCATATAAGCAATTGATGGTCTGTTCCACAGTCGACCCCTGGCCTTGTTCTGACTGATGATATTGAGCTTTTCCATCACCTCTTTCCACAGATGTAGTCGATTTGATTCCTGTGTGTTCCATCTGGCGAGGTCCATGTGTATCGTCACTGGTGGCAGAGCTTCCAGCATCACAGCTATATGCAAGCCCCCACGGTACAACAAACTGACAGACACGTGGGGGATACAACTATATAATATCCTAAATATTCTGGCTGTCAGCCTGCACAGACTGAAATATTTACTACCTGGTCCTTTAGAGAAAAAGTTGACTGACCTCTGCTCTAGAACCAAAGCCACCCTGGATACTTAAAACATAGATTGGATGCACTGCTTCTAAAGCCAGATGGCCTCAGTTTGTATGCTGGTTCTGCCACTAGCAGCTATGTGACCACGAGTACATTCCTTAAACTTACTTTGCCTCAGTTTTCTCATCTGTAAATGCAGGTAGGAACGGAGTCCCTGAGTCGTGGAAATTGTTTAATGCTGGACTACTAACCAAAAGGGTGGCAGTTCAAACCCATCCAGAGACACCTCAAAAGACAGGCCTGTCCATCCGCTTCCGAACGGTCACAGCCTTAGAAACCTTATGGAACGGTTCTACTCTGCACGCATGGGGTGGCCATGAGTCAGAATCGACTCTATAGCAACTAACAACACCAACGGTAGTAAAAGCACCTAGAGCAGTGCCTAGCACAGAGTAAGAATTTACTCAGTGTTAGCTGCTATTTTACGGTAAAAGTACTCCTTCACGTAGTTGGTAGTCAACTTATGCATCTCATCCTCCTAAAAGGTCCACTGAATACAACAATATTTAAAATGTTTACATACATTTGTGGATGAAAAGAATATCCAACTGCATAAAGATGACAATGAAGGACACCCAAGCCCTCGGTCAACTACCACTTGCTTCTTCCATCAAAGAGATGACAGGGCGGGGAATACTAGGGGTATCATCAGGACAGCAATTCTTATAAGGATGGTTTCCTACGTGGAGTAAAGATTGTGTTACTCTTTAATATTTTAAATATCACAACATTACATTCTTTATATTAAACACTAGTTCTTCCCTTTTGCTTTTCTGTCTTCCCTTTTGCTTTTCTATCTCCAGCTCTTTGCACGTGTCATAATACTTAATGTTGTCTTTTAACTACTAGTAATAATTTATAATATTTACATTTTAAAAATTTGAAATATTTATAGCTTAACTCAATGATATATTGTAGTCATTCAGTAAATATTTACTGAGTGCCTAGTATTTGCCATATGGATAAAATCATTAGCTTAAAAACTTTGGCGGGGGGAAGATTTCATATATATGTTGTTGAGAGTACCCTCAAAAACTGCCTACAGACATATTTTAACTGTGTTAATTTTTAGATTAAATGTGTTTTCTTAAAAAAAACACACACACACACAAAACAAAAAACTCTGGAGTACTGCTATCCAATAGAACCTTCTGTGATAACCTTCTGTGCTGTCTGGTATGATAACCACTAACCTCATGGGACTACAGAACACCTGAAAAGTGGCTAGTGCAACTGAGGAACTGAAGTTTTAATTAAATTTCAGTTAATTAAAATAAAACAGCTACACATGGCTAGTAGTTACTGTATTGGGCAGCACAGTTCTACAGGATCACTCTAGGGCACTTAGCTGTTGGACTGTAACATCTTGCCCAAGTGGCAAAATGAATTTTGCAAAATAAATTTTGTTACACTACAAACTTAATACAAGTTTGCTATTCAAAATAGTCCTGCCTTTTCATGCCAGAAAATATTTTCTGCCTGCTTTCTTAGCAGTAGAGCTAAATCAATTCACTACTTAATGAAACAATTTCTTTTTTTCCTACTGTAGCTGATTTTTAATTATTTAAGGTGCCAGGGGACAGAAGAAAATATATATAAATAAAATTCCCATAGAATTTAGAAGCCTTAAATCTTTCCCTCTAACAAATTTTTAAGGCATCTGTTTAACAGTTGGAAAACTCCTTCATTTAGTAGTTTACCTTTTGTTCTTGGTTATGCCCATATTTTTATATTGGTATTACCCAGTAGTGAAATAGATAAATCTATAGAGGAAAAGTGAAAAAATAAAACATTTTCAAGTTGCACAGTTATTGTAAATTAATTCATGATTGGGTGTATTCTACCCAAAAAAAAGTTTTACTGTTTATACTAGTTAAGTAACCAGTTTTTTCTGTTTTTTTTTTTTTGGTGGGTTTTAGATGATAAGCAGACAGAGCACAGTTCAACATAAACCAGTGCACTAAGAAGCAGCCTGCTTTGGGTTTCCTTTTCTTCTTTGTTTCTGCCACAAATTCACTTACAGTTCCTCTATGCACCTTTTGTATCATTAAAGATGATAGCCCCCTACTTAAAAAAAGGGAGAGAAATAACATACCTTGCAACAAATGCATCAGTTTAAAAAATAAGTCTCTTGCTCCAACTAGTTCTGATAACTTTGTCCGTATCAAACAAAACTCTGGCCAGGTGATAAGGATAAATAAAAGATCCAATATTCTTTACATGGAGGTGTGAAAATTCATTTTATTTTTGCATAAATATCATGATACTTTGTTGCTCAAAGTGCTCCTTTAAAAATAAGTTACAATGTTTCCATATTACTTTTATTAAACATGTAATTATTGGCTAAAGCATACTATCACTGATTAATATACAAAAACATCATCAGCCACTTACATATTCTTGAAGGAAAGTGCTTGCCGTATTTTGTGAAAACATTTGTTTACTCTTTCACTTGATTTAATGGACAATTTGATTTTTTTTCTTTAAAACCTTCAAATGTCTTGATTCCTACCACTATAAATACTAACAAAAGCAAAATAACAAAACCAATCACCAAATAAAACCCTACAAAAGCATATAAATTTTATTACAGAACATATATGAAGTCACTGAGTAAAGCTCTTTTTTATGAACACCTTTGGAAAGCTAGCATTCAGTTCTAGCACAGCTCTGTTATCAATCTGTGAACAGAAGGACACATCAAGTAAGGAAAGATCTTTACAAGATTCCAGGAGTTTTCTTAAAGATGCCGGACTTACCATTCTTGTTCCTGTTTAAAAAAAAAACAAAACACCTTAAGTACAACATTCATATAAATGTCCTAATAATGAGTCCCTCTATTATTTACTGGAGCCCTGGTGGCACAGTGGTTAAGTGTTTGGCTGCTAATCAAAAGGCTGGCAGTTCAAATCTACCAGCCACTCCTTGGAAACCCTATGGGGCAGTTCTACTCTGTCCTATGGGATTGCTATGAGTCGAAACTGACCAGATGGCAACAGGTTTGTATTTTGTTTTTTTATTTGAAAAACACTTAAAATAAATTACCTTTTGAAAATTAAAAAAACATTTTTAAAATAAAAGACTTTATATTGAAATGGTTTTGTAAACAAACAAACCAAAAAAAACACCTAACTTTTCCCAGCCAGGTTGGTATCTAGGACCTGAATCCTGTCAATACCTTACCCACCCACTATCTTCATTCTTATATCTTCTCCCTTCAAATCAGCTTCTTCAGACTTTCCTATTTCTGTTAACCCATTCAAACTGTTTTCACATCTCATTTTCCTTAATCCATGGGTCAAATCAGACAGCAATATTTACAATGATTTAACCTCTAATTCCATGTAATGCAACTACTGAGCAACTGCCTTGTAGAAGCTTCTGTTTTAGGCACTGTAGATGCAAAGATGAGTAAGACAGGTGTCTCCTTTAAGGAACTCATTGACCAGAGTTGAAAGTAAATAACAATATAATTTGATGAGTTTTACAGTAGCGGTGAGCATAAAATGACACTACTGCAAGACAGATGATGGATAACGAGTTCTACTTAAACCAAAACCCATTACCGTTGAGTCAATTCCAACTCATAGCTACCCTATAGGACAGAGTAGAACTGACCCATAGAGTTTCCAAGGCTGTAATCTTTTTTGAAAAAATTAAAAATTTTTTGTTGTTATTGTTGAGAATATACACAGCAAAACATACACCCATTCAATAGTTTCTACATGTACCATTCAGTGACACTGATTACATTCTTCGAGTTGTGCAACCATTCTCACCCTCTTTTTCTGAGTTGCTCCTCCCCTAGGAACATAAATTCACTGCCCCCTAAAGTTCCTATCTAATCTTCCGAGTTGCTATTGTCAAGTTGATTCTAAATAGACAGTTCTTAAAAGAAAGGCTGTAATCTTTACAGAAGGAGACTGCCAAACCTTCCTCTTGTGGAGTGGCTAGTGGGTTCGAACCACCAACCTTTTGGCCAGCAGACTACTGCTTAACCACTGTGTCACCAGGGCTCCTTGAGTTCTATTCAAACCATGTTAAATTTAAAGTGATCATGGAATATTCAGTTGGAAACCAAATTATATAAATATGTAAAGCACCTAATACATGGCAGGCACTCAATAAATACCAAATATTACTTGATTCTCAAGTGTCAGCTGTTGTAAAACATACCTTGCTTTAACCACAATTGTATTACATATACATATCAACTGGGAGGGACAGTAAAAGTTCTGAAATGTTAATCTATGTCTTTCGCCCTGAGAATTCCTTTCTACTCCCCTTTCAACCAAGGGCTCCAGAAGCTATATCTGTACTGCTATCCTGGCTGTGACTGGACATCAGACAAACCAATCCACACTCTCTTGGGAATTTAAGACCAGGATTCAGTGAAGCCTTCAGCATCCACAGATCCCTTGAATTAAAGAAGTATAAGGCTGGGATGCAGCTGTTATATTTGGCCACATATACCCAGAGAAGCAGTAGTGGCCAGAATGACAAGAAAAGCAGACATAAATGTCTTTGTGAGTGTACAGCAGCAGAGGGTGGGGTGCTTGAATATGTAGGATAGAAGAAAAAAAAAGAAAGCTTCCTTGCCTTTTGATGGTTTTCCAATCTCTCCTGAGGTCTGACCACAGCTCCTATTCATGGGATCTGAGAGATACACCTGCATCTTCATTTTTTATACACATACACACACATGATGTATGTATGTATGTTTTTTTTTAACCAACGTTATCTCAAGGGGGCTTCAGTTTTGGAGGATCAGAGAGCCTCAACTAAAAAACTAGGTGTTTTTCATCTAGGGTTGTGATCATGTTTTCTGTTTGGCAGTCTTGCTCATTAGATTTTGAGTTTCCTGATAAATCAGGAGATCCCCAAAACTTAAGAGAATGCTAAAGAAGGAATTCAGGAGATTTAAAGTTAACTAGGCCAGGGTTCCCTGTCCTGTGCTTCTAGAGCACTGTGTGTTTTTGTTTTGTTATCCACTTATCACATAGCTACGTTTTCAGAGTCTGCATGCTCCTTCAGGGCAGGGGCCATATGTGTCCTGTTCACTATTATATCTCTAGTGCTTAAAACAATCCTTGACACACTATATGCTCAATAAATGTGTAATGAATGAAAGAATGAAGAAGTGGATGGTTATTTTCCAATACTATCATCCTGATTTACACCCTTATTACATGATTATTGCAGCTAATCTCTCTGATTTTGATCTCCTCCTTCTCCAATTCACCTGTTACTTTTTTCCAGATTAATATTCCTGGAACATGACTCTGAATATATAACTCATTTTCCTAATTAAAATCCTATAATAGATCTTCCTTATTTAATTTTGTACAGATTCCTCACTCTGGTGTTCAAAACGCTCCATGAAAGCCTCTATTATACTGCCTTTCTAAGTCAAATTAAATTGCCTATTCTCCAAAGATATTCTGTATTTTCAACCTCTACGCTTTTGTTTCATGCTATTCCTTTTGCATAGCAAAAGGCTTTTTGGCTTTTCCTATTCACTTTTCAAGGATCTCTTTCAAGTATTTGTTAACCCTTTAAATAAAGCTTTTCCTTATTTCTCTAATCATATAGGTTCTCCGTTTTCTTTGAGTCCCATCAAAATGGACTTGCCTCTGGCTTGCATTACAGCTATCTATATATTTGTTTTACTCCTTCTTGCCATATTATAAACTCTGAAGGTAGAGACTGTCTCTTACTTAGCTTTGTACTGAGGATCAATAAGTATTTTCAATAAGAAAAAGGTATGCCACTCATCACTCATATGTTCTAATCACAAAACGACAGATAAAATAATGACTATCATCTTGGCTTAAAAAGGATCCTTAAAAAGGGGAGGGGGAAGGAGAAGGATTCTAACACTTACGGATGAAAGGAAAACAAAACTCAACAGTGAAAATATTAAAGAAAGAAATATAGCATAGCAGTTACAAGCATAAACTGGTTCAAATCTAGATTCCACCATTATTAGCTCTGAGAACCTGAACAAGTCTCTTGACCTGTTTGAGCCTCCGTTTCCTTATCTGTGGCTAAAATGGAAACTACCTTGTAAAGTTGTTGTGAGAGTTAAATCAGTTAATATATGCTGAGAATAGTACATAACACAGTAAATTTGCTGTTATTATTATTTATTAATAATTACTGATTACTATTGATATTATTTACTGTGTTCTTTATAGTTGAAATGTGAGGTTTCAATATATTTGCATAATTGTCTTCCATTTATACATAGTTATGGTGTAGTAGATAATGACACTGCCTTCTTCTTAGGCTCATAAAAGTTACAAATATTTTTTAAAAAGTCGTTATCAAGACAAGGACGTCCACTTTCACCACTTCTATCCAATATTGTATTAGAAGTCCTGGCCAGAGCAATAAGACAGGAAAAAGAAATAAAAGGTATCCAGATTGGAAAAGAGAGTAAAATTACCTCTATCTGCAGATGACATGATCCTATACACAGAAAATCGCAAAGAGTCTGCAAGAAAACTTCTAGAGCTAATAGAGGAATTTAGCAAAGTCAAAGGGTACAAGGTCAACAAACAAAAATCAGTTGGGTTTCTATATACCAGCAGTGAGAAATCTGAAAGGGAAGTTAGGGAAATGATTCCATTTACAATAGCATCTAAGAGAATAAAATACCGAGGAATAAATCTAACCAGGGATGTGAAAGACTTATACAAAGAAAATTATAAAACACTGTTATTAAGAGATTAAAAAAGACTTAAATAAATGGAAAGATGTTCCATATTCATGGATAACAAGACTTAATATTGTTAAGATGTCAACACTTCCAAAAGCCATCTATAGATTCAACGCAACCCCAAATAAAACTAAAATAGCCTTCTCTACAGAAATGGAAAAACCAATCCTCAACTTTAAATGGAATGGCAAGAGGTCCCAAATAGCTAAAGCAATGTTGAAAGAGAAGAACACAGTAAGAGGACTCATACTTCCTTATTTTAAAACATATTATATAGCTATAGTTATCAAAACAGCCTCGTGCTGGTGTAACAATAAACACACAGACCAATGGAATAGAATTGAGAGTACAGAAATAAACCCACACATGCATGGTCAACTGATTTTTGATAAGAGTGCCAAGGGCTTCTTCAATAAATGGTGCTCGGAAGACTGAATTTCTACATGCAGGAAAATGAAACAGGATCCATACCTCATAACCATACACAAAAACAAATTCAAAATGGACTAAGGACTTAAATGTGAAAACTAAACCCATAAAATTCTTAGAAGTAAATGCAGGGGCAATGCTATCAGGCCTAGCTTTTAACAATGGATTATCTAATACAGTAACTAGAGCACAAACAGCAAAAGACAAAATAGATAAATGGTACCTCATAAAAATTAAAAAGTTTGTTCATCAAAAGACTTTACAAAAAAAAGTGAAAAGACAAGTTACAGACTTGGAAAATATCTTTGGAAACCTTATATCCAATAAGAATCTAACAACCAAAATTTATGTAAAACTTTGACAACTTAACAACAAAAAGAAAATTAACCCAATCATAAAATGGGCAAAGGACTTGAATAGACATTTCACTAAAGAAGATATTCAAATGGCCACCAAACACATGAAAAGATGCTCAATGTCACTAGCCATCAAAGAGATGCAAATCAAAACCATAACAAGATACCATTTCACTCCCACTAGGATGGCTAAGTTAAAAAAAAAAAAAAAAAGTTGGCAAGGATGTGGGGAAATTGTAACCCTTATCCGTTGCTGGTAGAAATACAAAATGGTATAGATCTTGTGGAAAACAGTGTGGTGGTTCATCAAAAAACTAAAAATAGAACTATCATATGACCCAGCAATTCCACTCCTAGATATATACCCAAAAGACTTCGAAGTAGAGACTCAAACAGATACTTGTACACCAATCTTCACTGTAGCACTATTCACAACAGCCAAAAGGTGGAAACAACCTAAATGTCCATCAACAGATGAATGGATAAACAAAATGTGGTACATACACATAATAGACTACTACTTAGCCAGTAAGAGAAATGAAGTCTTGATACATGCTATAGTAAGGACGGAGCTTGAAAACATTATGCTGAGTGAAATAGGCCAATCACACAAGGACAAATGTTGTATAATCTCACTTACATCAAAAGACAAGTACAGGCAAATATATAGAGACCAAAGTTTATTACTGGTTACTAGGGGTGGAAGGGAGGAGGGAAGGGGGAATTACTGCTTATGGAATACTGAGTTTTGGTTTACAGTGGTGGAAAAATTGCACTGACTAAGGGTAAGCTTGCACAGCCAGTTCATGTAATTGCTGTCAATAAGTTGTACACCCATAAGAAAGTTGTGTGATAAATATATTTACAACAATGACAAAAAAAAAAAAAAAGAGTAGCTGCCTCAGCTGCTTATGTACAACCAAACACTTCATGGATTTAAAGGTTTAGGGTCACAGTTTCATGGGACATCTCACTTAACCGGCCTAATAAGGTGCTTAATGCTCTGTTCCACCTCCTAGTTTGGTACGTAGTGCCTGGGGTCTTAAAAGTTTGCAAGTGGCCATCCAAGCCACAATAATTGGTCTATATTCACCTGGAGCAACAGAGGAAGAAGAAGAGTTAGGAACAGGAGAAGAAAATGGAATGTGTGACCAATAGCCTCCATAAACAACTGCCTCCTTTGCCATGAGACAAGAAAAACTGGATGGTGCCCGGTGACCATTACTGACTATTTTATCAAAGATTCTACAGATGCATCCTGAAAGCGGGAATTCAGATTTTCTGGAACCATGGAGGCTGGCTGAATCCCTGAAACTACAGCCCTAAGACAATTTTTAATCCTTAAACCATAAATATCCCCTGAAGTATTCTTAAAACCAAACAATAGTTAACTAGTAAAAAATGTCTGCCTTGAATCAGACATGAAAGGGACTGGACAGTGGGTAGGAGAGAGATGCTGACGAAAAGTGAGCTATTTGTATCAGGTGGACACTTGAGACTGTGTTGGCATCTCCTGTCTGGAGGTGGGATGGGAGGATAGAGAGAGTTGGAAGCTGGCAAAATTGTCATGAGAGACTGGAAGGGCTGACTCATTAGGGGGAGAGCAAGTGGGAGTACGGAGTAAGGTGTATATAAACATATGTGACAGTTTGACTTGATCTGTAAACGTTCGCTTGAAGCTCAATAAAAGTTAATAAAAAAAAAAGTCTGCCTTGAGCATTAAGTCTTTTAAGATCTATTTGACAACAACTTGAAAGATTAGATAGGGGCAGTGAGTTTATGTTAATGGGGAAGAAACACTCAGAAAAGGAGAGTGAGAATGGTTGCACAACTTGAAGAATGTAATAAATGTCACTGAATGGTACATGTAGAAACTTGAATTGGTGCATGCTTTGGTTGTATACATTCTCAACAATAAAATTATTTTTTTTTTAAAAAAAGGAGTCATTATACTTCTTACCTATTTTTCTTTCATGCCTCTGTAAAGTAATTCATACATTTACTAGTTCAAAGTTAGGCCACTTGACAACTGAACCCATTGTTCATTGCAAATGTGCATTTGTTTTAGGATCAGTGTTACTGACTTCTTTATGGTGCTAGAGAATCTCTTTCAGACACCGGCTATTCTTCAAAACTAGTGTAACCAAGTGTATGATGCCTTTTTTTCCTTTTTGGAGGGCGTAGCTGTAAAATAGATTTTAACCAACTTTAGCACCATCCTTTTAAGTGAAGCCTGTTGCTATTAGCGATCTATTTGAAGAGGCCCTTTCCTCATTCACCCTGAACTTTTCAATATATTTATCTTATAAAAGATCTAGGCTAATTCAAGGAGGAAGCATGGGTAGGAAGGAAAATAAGCAAGGTAAGTGGGTGTGGTGTATCAAAAAAAAAAAAAAAAAAGAACTGACCATGCAGCAAAAAAACTTGGGAACTAACCCTTGCTCTATCTACCATTTATTAACTCCTGGGACTCCAACGTATTTCTGAATCTCAGTGCCCTCATCTATGGAAGGACAATAATACCCAACTCCCTGAGCTGTGAAGGTTAAATTATAACACAGAATAGTATCTAGCCCAAAGTGTGCATATAACAGCTATGCAAGAATTTCTGCCGAAAAGTAGATTGAACAGCTATATACAAACAGCATCCACAAATATGTCATAAACCTGGACTGTGCAGAGATTTTAACTGAAACCACAAAGGTGTTAAAAGTCTTCAGGTTTTCTTTTTACTGAATGTTTAAAATCAGGAGAGAATATAGAAGCACTTTATGGACTAATTATTCCACTTCACGGTAGTACTGACAGATTCTCAAGGACACAGAGCAAGTGCTCTGCGGGGTGACAGAGTACCAATGGTGTGGGCAAAGGCACTGGTGGTGCTGTGAGCTTGGCTAACATAAAAGGTCACAGCATCTCACAGGCTTCCTCGCTGACGAATGCAGTAAGGACACGGAACTGAAACCTCAGAACTGGAAAAAGATGTTCAATAGACCTGCCTTGGGGTAGAACTAGTCCTAAAAACAAGGATTATTGGCAAGGAAATTTCACATTACTTAATCAAGAATTTAATATCAAGAAGCTTTTATCTAACTTGTATTCAAACAGATTAATTTCATCTTTTCTGTCCTTCATAAAAATGGAGAACGCAGCTCATGTGAACTCTCACTCTTCTCACTAGACCAAAAAGTAGTTATTTAGAGCTTTCTGATAGGTTCAACTATAAAATTTTGTTATTGCCCTCAAGGCTGTGAACAAGGTCAGGCATTTTCAATTGACTAATATTGCATTCAGCACTGAAAACTGATGCTGGCAGTGTTTCAAGTCCTATTTTACTTAAGTACATATGTAATCACTATCAATTGCTCTATCTTGCATTTCCTACTGAACCAAGCAGTCTTACAAAGACAACATTTTTATTGTATCCAAGAAGCTTTTTTTTTTTCTTTTCTTGCAAAAAGTCTTAAATTACGTTTTGTATCAAAGAAACAGGATTTAAACCTAATTTATATACTGTATCCTTACCTAGTATGTCCAGTTGCTGTAATCTGGTACAATTACCTGCCAGTTCTTCAATGTCTGTGTCACACACAGACCTGTTAGCTGTAAGAAAGAGTTTCTGCAAGTTTGGAAGCTGGCGTGCAAGTCTGGCGAAGCACCCGGTGCTGCTCTGCAGAGTGGGGCACCAGCCGAGGTCTAGCTCCTCCAGAAGCTGACACCCAGAAGCCAGTTCTGCTATCCCGTTCTCAGTAATATTCTTACATCGCCAGAGATCCAGGGTCTGGAGTTTTTTACACTTGGCTCCTATCATGCTAGCTATCACATCATAGTCTTCAATCTGGAAATTAAACAATTGCAATCGCTTATATTTTATGCTCAGAAAGGCAAACTGTTTATGCCAAGTTAGAACATTCTTAATCATCTCCTATTGTTTGCTTCCATGTAAACATACCCACATTCTCGTTAATACAGATCGGCCCACACATGCTCACAGATCTGCCACTGTTTCATAAAACAGCAAGAGTAATCACTTACTTAAAAATCCATTTAACAGAACTCCAGACAGAGGACATTAATGAATTAAATCCCAAAGCAGTCTGAAACCCTCAGTCTCTCATGAAGAATTTGAGGATTATGCATTGCTCTTTTATGCCTATCACTTTGACCTTGCTGCTGCTCATTGACGGGGCCCAGTTTCTTCTACTTTATACGTGATTAATAAGCTTTGGTAGGTACACAAAATCTCCCCGACAAAGATGTGCATTTTGTTAGGCTCTCAAACACTATGTGGGAATGCTGGTAGTGTTAATAAGGATACCAGTTTTAGGTTAAACAAGGCATTTGCAGACTAAATATACAATAATTAAACATTTAGATTACAATATATTAATCATTGCCAGTTATTAGTGGGGCTCAATAATTTATTTCATGCTCATTGAATAAAGGTCTAATAATCAAGGATTAAACATTTCAGTCCTTGGGCTTTACATGTTTTAATACTGTTTCTTTAAACAGGTTCTTCTAAGAAGTTCATTTGATCTTGTTATAAGCAGGTACCAAAATTATTATCTGAAGTCAAGGGAAAAGAAAACAGCAAACCTTTCCATTGATTATCTCCTTTCTCTTCTTCATTTGTTAATTCATTTGTTCAACAAATATTTATTTATGCACCTACTATGTGCTATACCTGCCCAGATGCTGGGAAAAGCAATGAACCAAAAAAAAAAAAAAAAGACAACCTCATTCACATATTCTGGGGAAAGACATGTAAACAAGTAAATAAGCAAAATTAGTCCAGAGAGTGTTAAGTGGTGAGAAAACAATAAAACAGAGGGGTGAGAGCAAATAGTTTCAGGAGTTGAGGGAAGGGGTGGTGGTGGTTGTTAGATCTCCAGAGAAGGCTTCCCTAAAGAGATAACCTTTAACCTAAAAGCTGAATGAAAAGACAGAGCCAGCCATGAGAAGACCTGAAGGCAGAAGAGCAAGTGCAAAGGCAAGACTGAGCTTTGCGCATTCAAGGAAAAGAAAAAAGATCGGTATGACCCAAAGGCAGTGAAGGAGTAAAACAGGTTACGAGGCGGGCATAGTTATGCAGGGGCCAGGGCATTTATGCCATGGAAGGAGTTTGGATTTTTATTTTTAAGTACCACAGGAAGTCAGTGGAGGGTTTTAAGCAGATGAGTGACATAATATGATTTACGTTAAAATAAAAACCCCTCTGGTCGCTGTCTGAAGAGTGGACTATGGTGGCTAAGAATGGAGGAAGAAGCCCAGGTCTGCAATAGTTGAAAGGAGAAGTGATGAGGACTTAGATTAAGGTGGTAGCAGTGGAACTGCAGATATAGACAGATTTGGGGATATAAATTGGTGTCAGAAGCAAAGATGGAAAGAGTGGAATCAACATTTTCTAAGTTTTTGGTCTTCAGCAACTGTGTGTATGTATGGTGATATCACAGAGAAGAGTAGGAGAAACAGGCTTGGGATATAACTATCTCCTTAAGTGAGTACACCCAAACAACATAAAACTGTAGCTTTGATAGCTAGTTTGGACAATTAGCTTCTTTAGAAAGAAGCAATTAAAAAACTTTCTGTAACCCATGATTCTGATTGTGTTGAATTTCTATCAGGGAAATCTCAGGGGCATAGGGACTAATTCTCTGTCAGGATAATATTCAGTGAGAAATTCCTTCAAGAGTTTTTGCTGTGAAATGTTCACAGCATTATTAAACACACCAGGCACAAAGAAATTCAGGACTGGGTAAATAAGAATCAAACCAAATAGTTTTTACTGGATTGAAGGCAACACATTCCCCCTCCCCTTACTAATTAAAATCCCTTTTTTTTTTTTTTTTTCTGAATTACACAGAGTAATTACACAGAACTCTTCTTTCCCTCAGAGATTAGATACTTTTCACATTTATTTTCTCATTCATTATCACTAATTACAAAAAAACATGACATATGTCACAGAGGAACTGTCGCCAAGAAATTGGGTGACTTGACCAGGATCACACAATTAGTAGGAAATCTAAGAAGATGTAAGCTAGGTTTTACAGTTCTGTAATTTAGCCAACTTTAAATTACTTTGAGGAGCAGTATCTAACAGAAATGCAAATTATGTATGTAATTTAAAATTTTCTGTCATATTAAAAAGTAAAAAGATATAGATAAAATTAAGTTTAATAATATATTTTATTTAATCCAACACACCTATAACCATCATTTCAAACATAATTAATATTAAAATATTGACACATTTTACATTTTTTGGTACTAAGCCTTCAATACCTGGTGTATATTTTACACTTACCTCATATTTCAATTTGTACTAGCCACGTTTCAAGTGCTCAACAGCCACATGTGGCCTAGCAGTAGGTATCATACTGGGCAGCACAGACTTACGGGCTGATTACTAAGTTAGGATATTGTGCATGTTTGTTATTTCTCTTTCTCTTAGCCTACCAACAGGCTACTTCATTGCTTTTCCTCTCTTTCTGGGACTACTTAGGCAGAAAAGAAATACAAAGCTCAATTTATTAACGTGACTTAAGGGTGGCGCAACGGTTAAGCGCTCAGCTACTAACCACTAACCCAAAGGCTGGTGTTTGAACCCACCCAGCAGCTCTGCAGGAGAAAGGCCGGGTGATCTGCTACCATAAAGATTAGTCTAGAAAATCCTATGGGGCAGTTCTGCTCCATCACATGGGGTTACTATGAGTCGAAAATTGACTAGACAACACCTAACAACAACTTTTATTCTGGTTTTTACATAAGCACATAGTGGCTACCCAGGATAAAAACTGTATTTCCTAGCTTTCCTTGCTACAAACTATGTCATACGGCTACGTTCTGGATGACAGGATGTAAGCTTCAAAAGATATGCAACTTCTAGAAAATGTCCCTAAGTGTCCTTTCCTTATACTCCACTGCTCGCTTTGCTGGAGCTCTATTTTGAGCCATTAGGTCATATTGTGATCTTAGGGATGGTGGTAAGAGTCCCTGGGTGCTGTAAACAGTTAAGCACTCAACTACTAGCCAAAAGTTTAGCTGTTTGAACCCATCCAGAGATGCCTCAGAAGACAGGCCTGGAGATCTGCTTCTGAAATGTCTTGAAAATCCTAAGGAGCAGTTTTACTCTGCACACATAGGGCCACCACAAGTGAGAATAAACTTAACAACAATAACAATGATTGTGGAACAAGCTAGAAATCTGAGTCTCTGAAGAGTCTCAGGAGTAGATCCACCTTTTCAACTTGAATCACTCACCTTCAATGCTTCATTTATATGAAAGATAAATAAACTTCCTAGTCATGTGGGGTTTTTTGATCAATGGCAGTTGAACCTAATTCTAGCCAATATACTTGCCGGTGAATTTGCTAAAAGATTTGGTGGATGAGAAGGCTGGAATGAATGGTTAAAGCAAGATTCTACTTACTTTGGGATTTTATTATCTATTTTTTCACTACTTTCTATTACTGTGGATACTAAAACTTGAAACCAAAGAGATGATCAACTACTCAAAAAAGAAATTTTTTAAAAATTCTCTTTCCAATCTAAGAAAAAATGGAAGTTTCCAAAGAGTCATAGCAAAAATCTTTATGGCTCTGACTAGAATACCTAGCTTTGTTACCGATGGGATAGTTGTCTTCAGAAGTTCTTGTCACTGCAAATCTGTCAAACTGGCACTCGTGGCACAGAGATTAGTTTCAGAAAAAAAAGTGGCACAACTAATTCAGTATCAACATTGCATTCAATACTGAAAAAATATGCCATTTAGAGAATGATGATAGAGAAGACATGTGATAGGTCATAATCATTGTGCATAAACACAGCACTCTATGCAGACAAGTTTCATAAAAATCACAAATCTGAAAATTGTTATTATTTTGATTCAAAAATAAAATATCAAGTGAGTCATCTGCCTTTTACTCAATTAACAGAAAAGAAGCTGAGAGGTAAACGTGGTATTAAACTATCAACCAAGAGCTGTCTCACTGTCCTGGTGAACACTGGACCTAACTGTGACCAGTATTTCTATGACAAGTACACAGTGCTGTCCCGATCATGACTTCAGTAATGGTAACAGCAATGTTAGCAGTAGTTTTGAACTTCATTGTTCATTCCTTAAAACTTCATTTCTTGGGAAATAAATATCAGTAGTAACAATCTTACGAGTAACTAAAAAAAAAAAAAAAAAGAGTAACTACATACTTCAATTTAAAAATAGCAAATTTATCTAAAGCGGCACTTAATAGATGCGCTATGGAAAAATGGGTTCAGTAGTCAGGGAAGGCTGAAAAACACTAGTTGAAGCAAAGGTAAACAATTTTCTTTGTTGTAGGACATACCATTCTGAAACTCCAAGAGTAGGATATAGTAGCATCATTTCCTAATTTTGATTAGGAATCTCCCCCACTCACCCCTACCCTTCCACATAAGCATCTTTTAAAAATGGAATATACCAAAGGTCTAATATTCCATGAGTCAGCTTTGGAAAATACAGATGTAAAGTTAAAATACATAGGCTTCCACCTATAAAAATACATACAATTCCAACTATAAAGTTTCCATGGTCAGAGGTCTGCTTTTCTAGGGAATGTTGCTCCAGATTTAAGAGAGGTAAATAACGGACGGATTAAGGTACCACTAGCCCAAGTCTGGAAACCCTGGTGGCGTAGTGGTTAAGAGCTATGGCTGCCAACCAAAAGGTCAGCAGTTCAAATCTGTCAGGCACTCCTTGGAAACTGGATGGGGCAGCTATACCTTGTCCTATAGGATCGCTATGAGTTGGAATCGACTCGATGGCAATGGGCTTAGTTTATACCAAGTCTGAACAGAGCCCTTACCATCTAAAGTGGGCAGACTAGCAATAAGCAAAGATCCAAGTGACAGTAAAGTGGTTGGTTTATTGTCACAAAATCTGCAATCAACACACAATAGAATCTACACAGAAAAACCACCAAAGGGACCCACATAAACCTGTAAAATGGTTTACCAAGGTAAGAATTTGACCAGTAGTAAGGAGACCTAGGAGCCCTGGTGGCCTAGCTGTTAAGAGCTTGGCTGGAACCAAAAGGTCTGCAGTTCAAATCCACCAGCTGCTCCTTGGAAACCATATGGGGCAGTTCTACTGTCCTATAGGGCTGCCATGAGTCAGAATCTCCCTTCATGGCAACGGGTTTGGGGTTTTTTGGTTTATGCTGAGTCGGAAACCCTGGTGGCGTAGTGGTTAAGTGCTATGGCTGCAAACCAAAGGGCTGGCAGTTCGAATCCGTCAGGCGCTCCTTGGAAACTCTATGGGGCAGTTCTACTCTGTCCTGTAGGGTCGCTATGAGTCGGAATCGACTTGACGGCACTGGGTTTGGTTTGGTTTTGGAATGCTGAGTCAGTGGCTCCCAAGATTGTTTCCAGAGTCCAGGACGGGCCTGAGCCCATACTTGGGGTTTAAGCAGGCCCAACCATCGGAATTAAAGACCACGGGGACATGGAGACAAATATACCATTATACTCTTCTACTGGCAAATCATGGGGCAGCTCTGAACCCACTGGTGAGCCCCAAAAGATGTTCAAATGCAATCTGTTCTAGGTCAGGGACCCTGCCTGTTGATTTCAAGCTTAGGACACCAGGAGAATTGCTCTGGAATCTTGCAAACATCCTGCTTATTTAGGTCCTCCTACTATGTGGCTGTAAATGTGGAATGGTCTGAAGATTTCCTGAGTCTGCTTTTGGTGGTAAGGAAGTAAAGAGGAATGGATTTCCAGTCAGTTATACAGGTTATTTTTATTTTTTTTTTACTATGTGGCTGTAAATGTGGAATGGTCTGAAGATTTCCTGAGTCTGCTTTTGGTGGTAGGGAAGTAAAGAGGAATGGATTTCCAGTCAGTTATACAGGTTATTTTTATTTTTTTTTTACTATGTGGCTGTAAATGTGGAATGGTCTGAAGATTTCCTGAGTCTGCTTTTGGTGGTAGGGAAGTAAAGAGGAATGGATTTCCAGTCAGTTATACAGGCAGATACACTTCTGGTGAGTGCATGCAATACCCAAACACTCCAAGAATTCTATTGGCCCTTGAAGTATCTGTTTAAAAGTCATGTAATTTAGATGAAAAAATTTAAGTCTTCTCATTAACTCAGAGGCACATAAAATTATAATTTTAAATCTAGAAGGGACTTTAAGAGATCATCTAGTCTAACAGTCCCTCAGCATTTAGGTTTCACAGACAACTAAAATTAAAAAAGAAAAAAAAAAAATTTAGTTCCAACATAGAGTGGTCATCTTTCTATTTTTCCCAGTAAGGTTAATAAAGCAACCACAAAAACAAATTACTATCAGCAACATTTCCAGGGAAAAAAATTTCAGAAATTTAAAACCTAAATTTAGCTTTATGAAAAACTTACTAAACTACTAGCATCTGTGTGCGTGACTGGTATCTTATTTCGTAAAGAAATCAAGAGAGGTAAGTTGTTTGTATGAGGTAACATCTGGCTTGAGGCAAAATGCAACTCCTGTCGACCACGCTATACTTTCCTTGTTCTCAGAAATAATATCAAAGACATACTCTCTAATGTACAAAAAATGTCTGAAAGTGGAGTACAAAGTAGTTAACTTTAAATCTGAAAAATTGCGAGATAGGCTGGGGTAGAATAGGGCAGGCCAGCGAAGGGAACATAAAATTTACACAGGTGAACAAGAGAAAGAGTACAGAGAATTTTTAAATACTTACCATTACACAACTACCCAAACTGAGGTGCTGAAGCTCTGAACAGAAGTTCAAAATGCTGAGCAGTGCTGTTTGCTGCCATCAGGGACCACATCAGAGTCAAATACAGAAAGGGAAAGAAAGTGAGACAAAGAGAAGAGGTCAATTAGACATTAAAGGCTGTCACTGCTTTTCTTGAAAAAAAGCTCAAAACCGAGGTTACAGATACCACAAATGCCATTTAATGAGTCCCTAGGTGCTCTAACCATTGATTGGCTTGGAGTCAAGGTAATCATTACTAGTCTTCACTTAAGTCATCATTTTGTATATGGTTTTGCATGGCCTAAAGAGAGCTTATATTCCGTATGAACTCCTGGTTCAGTTCCCAAAGGTAAGCAATTTGAAAGTATGGTTAAGACTGAACAAAAAGCTAGGGTAAACCAGTTCTCCACCCTACCCCACCAAAAAAAAAAAAAAAAAAAAAACAACCACAGAGGAGGGCTGGTGACACTCTTGAAGAACAGAGGCAGCTCTGACATTCACTGTTCAGCTGCACCCCGATGGAACTGCCAATACAGTCACCCCAAATCAGGATTGAGCTGGTGACTTTAATGTCAAATGATTCTCTGCTGACAAGGATACCAATGACCATTGAGCACCTGTCACTAGCAACATGCTGACTTAAACATATATAACATGTACTTTCTAGTCATGTTCCTGCCATTTAAGCCCATCTATCCTATGCAATGAAAACGGTCTCACCACTAAAGAAACCCAGAGATATGCTGGATGGCTACATAATCATGACTCCTAAAATATCTTTAAGTAGTCAAAGTTTCATTTGATGATATGCCTGCTATGAAAAGTTGTAAAAACAAAACAATGCAGAACACTAGTTTTCTTTTATAAACTAAAACTTATGGGCCAAAGTTTTGGTCTAAACATCTGAACTACATCACACTTAGCAAAGTTAATATTATACAGCTCTATTTAACCTGTTCTAAGGGTTCAGAAACTAAGACATATCATTTGGAGGGGAGGTTAAGAATCTGCCAATTACAACATTTGGTCAGGCCCCAGATAAGATTCTCACTGAGAAAATTAAGCAATAAAGTATTTCAGGTATAATAAGCTTACTTAAAGGAAAAAATAACAACAGCTATAATATGTCCTAGGGGGATACTAGACTTAAGTCTATTTTATTTTTTCACCGTTAAAAAAAACTGTATACCGATTTTAGGCTTAAGTTTCAACAGAACATAACATTTATGAGACAATCCTATTTAGTTCTCAGAATGTTAACAACAGAAGGGGTATATGAAAATAAGTTAACTTAGTAGTATGTGGGTAAATGACATTAGGTTGGTTTTTATTAAAATACCAATAAGGTTGTTTTGTAAGATTTTCCCATGAGCAAGATTCAGAGTACATCAGAGAGGATTTTTAGAGCAGATCCCACATATCCTTATGGGAAGGAAACTTTAATAAAAACACACATACATATATACATACACATATGTATGTGTAACTGTCATGACATTTGTTTGACAATTTATTTTTAAATTATTTACTAGGAAGCTTATCAAATATACGGACAAGCGTTGGAGCCCTGGTGGTGCTGTGGTTAAGAACCCGGCTGTTATCCAAAAGGTTGGCAGTTTGAATCCATCAGCTGCTCCTTGGAAACCCTCTGGGGCAGTTCTACTCTGTCCTACAGCTATGAGTTGAAATCGACTTGACAATGGATTTGGTTTGGTTTTATGCAGTCCAAAAAATGAATACCCATTTACTCACCACTCAGCTTTATCAAATCCTAACATTTTGCCTTCTTTGCTTATCCCTCTCTATTTGATCCCTCCATCCATTTATATACTTCCTCAAAAGTAACCATCATCGCTACTTGGTGTTTAAAAACACACTTGAAAATAATGTAAGTTCACTACACACTGTGCATCCATCAATAATATAAAATACTGTTTTGCATGGTCTTTGCATTAATGGCACTATAGTGTACATTTACTTCTGTATCTCCCTCAACACTGTTTGTCAGGGATTTACCCATGTTGATACATATAGCTCTAGTTCATTGATTTTAACTGTTGCATAAAATTCCATCCCCCATACGTCTGTCAGTTTGTCATACTGTGGGGGCTTGTGTGTTGCTGTGACGCTGGAAGCTATGCCACCGATATTCAGATACAAGCAGGGTCACCCATGAAGGACAGGTTTCAGCTGAGCTTCCAGACTAAGACAGACTAGGAAGAAGGACCCTGCAGTCTACTTCTGAAAAGCATTAGCCAGTGAAAACTTTATGAATAGCAGCAGAACATTGTCTGATATAGTGCTGGAAGATGAGCCCTCCAGGTTGGAAGGCACTCAGAAGATGACTGGGGAAGAGCTGCCTCCTCAAAGTAGAGTCGACCTTAATGACGTGGATGGAGTAAAGCTTCCGAGACCTTCATTTGCTGATGTGGTACGACTCAAAATAAGAAGAAAGAGCTGCAAACATCCATTAATAATCAGAACCTGTAACGTACAAAGTATGAATCTGGGAAAATTGGAAATCATCAAAAATGAAATGGAACACATAAACATTGATACCCTAGGCATTAGTGAGCTGAAATGGACTGGTATTGGCCATTTTGAATTGGACAATCATATAGTCTACTATGCTGGGAACGACAACTCGAAGAGGAATGGTGTTGCATTCATTGTCAAAAGGAACATTTCAAAATCTATCCTGAAGTACAACGCTGTCGGTGATATGATAATATCCATATGCCTACAAGGAAGACCAGTTAATATGACTATTATTCAAATTTACCCACCAACCACTGGGCCCAAAGATAAAGAAATAGAAGATTTTAATCAGCTGCTACAGTGTGAAATTGATCGAACATGCAATCAAGATGCATTGATAATTACTGGCGATTGGAACACAAAAGTTGGAGACAAAGAAGAAGGATCAGTAGTTGGAAGATATGGCCTTGGACATAGAAACAATGCCGGAGATCGAATGATAGAATTTTGCAAGACCAACGACTTCTTCATTGCAAATACCTTCTTTCACCAACATAAACGGCAACTATACACATGGACCTCGCCAGATGGAACACACAGAAATCAAACTGACTACATCTGTGGGAAGAAACAATGGAAAAGCTCAAAATCATCACTCAGAACAAGGCCAGGGGCCGACTGTGGAACAGATCATCAATTGTTCACATGCAAGTTCAAGCTGAAACTGAAGAAAATCAGAGCAAGTCCACAAGAGCCAAAATATGAACTTGAGTATATCCCACCTGAATTTAGAGACCATCTGAAGAATAGATTTGACGCATTGAACACTAGTGACCGCAGACCAGACGAGTTGTGGAATGACATCAAGGACATCATCCGTGAAGAAAGCAAGAGGTCACTGAAAAGACAGGAAAGAAAGAAAAGACCAAGATGGATGTCAGAGGAGACTCTGAAACCTACTCTCAAACGTCAAACAGCTAAAGCAAAAGGATGAATTGATGAAGTAAAAGAACTGAACAGAAGATTTCAAAGGCCGTCTCGAGAAGACAAAGTAAAGTATTATAATGACACGTGCATAGAGCTGGAGATGGAAAACCAAAAGGGAAGAACACGCTCGGCATTTCTCAAGCTGAAAGAACTGAAGAAAAAATTCAAGCCTCGAGTTGCAATAGTAAGGATTCCATGGGGAAAATATTAAACGACGCAGGAAGCATCAAAAGAAGATGGAGATCAGTGGGATGCAGACCCCAAATTCTCATAAAAAGACCATACTTAATGGGCTGACTGTGAATAGAGGAATCCCGGCGGGCATGGTCCCCAAACCTTCTGTTGGCACAGGACAGGAACCATCCCCGAAGACAACTCATCACACATGAAAGGGACTGGACAGTGGATAAGAGAGAGATGCTGAAGAAGAGTGAGCTAATTATAGCAGGTGGGCACTTGAGACTGTGTTGGCATCTCCTGTCTGGAGGGGGGATGGGAGGATAGAGAGAGTTGGAAGCTGGCAAAATTGTCACGAAAGGAGACACTGGAAGGGCTGACTCATTAGGGGGAGAGCAAGTGGGAGTAAGGAGTAAGATGTATATAAACTTATATGTGACAGACTGACTTGATTTGTAAACGTTCACTTGAAGCTCAATAAAAGTTAATAATAAAAAAAAAAAGAAGATGGAAGGAATACACAGAGTCATTATACCAAAAAGAATTAGTCAATATTCAACCATTTCAAGAGGTGGCATATGATCAGGAACCGATGGTACTGAAGAAGTCCAAGCTGCTATGAAGGCATTGGTGAAAAACGAGGCTCCGGGAATTGATGGAATATCAGTTGAGATCTTTCAACAAACAGATGCAGCGCTGGAGGTGCTCACTCGTCTATGCCAAGAAATATGGAAGACGGCTTCCTGGCCAACTGACTGGAAGAGATCCATATTTATGCCTATTCCCAAGAACGGTGATCCAACCAAATGTGGAAATTATAGAACAATATCATTAATATCACACACAAGCAAAATTTTGCTGAAGATCATTCAAAAATGGCTGCAGCAGTATATCGACAGGGAGCTGCCAGAAATTCAGGCTGGTTTCAGAAGAAGACGTGGAACCAGGGATATCATTGCTGATGTCAGATGGATCCTGGCTGAAAGCAGAGAATACCAGAAGGATGTTTACCTGTGTTTATTGACTATGCAAAGACATCTGACTGTGTGGTTCCTAAAAACTATGGATAACACTGAGAAGAATGGGAATTCCAGAACACTTAATTGTGCTCATGAGGAACCTGTATGTAGATCAAGAGGCAGTTGTTTGGACAGAACAAGGGGATACTGATTGGTTTAAAGTCGGAAAAGGTGTGCGTCAGGGTTGTATTCTTCTACCATACCTATTTAATCTGTATATTGAACAAATAATCTGAGAAGCTGGACCATATGAAGAAGAACGGGGCATCAGGATTGACGGAAGACTCTTTAAAACCTGTGTTATGCAGATGACACAACCTTGCTTGCTGAAAGTGAAGATGAATTGAAGCACTTATTAATGAAGATCAACGACCACAGCCTTCAGTACGGATTACACCTCAACGTAAACAAAAATCCTCACAACTGGACCAATGAGCAACATCATGATGAACGGAGAAAAGATTGAAGTTGTCAAGGATTTCATTTTATTTGGATCCACAATCAACAGCCATGGAAGCAGCAGTCAAGAAATCAAAAGACGCATTACATTGGGCAAATGTGCTGCAAAGGACCTCTTCAAAGTGCCGAAGAGCAAAGATGTCACCCGGAAGACTAAGGAGTGCCTGACCCAAGCTATGGTATTTTCAATCGCATCATAGGCATGCGAAAGCTGGACAATGAATAAGGAAGACCAAAGAAGAGCTGACACCTTTGAATTGTGGTGTTGACAAAGAATATTGAATACACCGCAGACTGCCAAAAGAATGAACAAATTTGTCTTGGAAGAAGTGCAGCCAGAACGCTCCTTAGAAGCAAGGATGGAGAGACTGCGTCTTACCTACTTTGGACATGTTGCCAGGAGGGATCAGTCCCTGGAGAAGGACATCGTGCTTGGCAGAGTACAGGGTCAGTGGAAAAGAGGAAGACCCTCAACTGGGTGGATTGACACAGTGGCTGCTACAATGAGCTCAAGCATAAGAACGACTGTAAGGATGGCGCAGGACCGGGCAATGTTTCGTTCTGTTGTGCATAGGGTCACTATGAGTCAGAACTGACTTGACGTCACCTAACAACAACAACAGTAACATAATATTCCATTGAATAAACATACTACAATGAAGGTTCTCATTTGATGGATATTTGGGTTGTTCACAATTTTCATCATTACCAACGGTACTGGAATAAACATTCTTACGCACGTGTCCCTATGCATTTATAGAAGTATTCCCCTAGTACACATACCAGAGGAAGCATTTCCAGGTGTTTGTATACACCCATCTTCAACTTTATTAGATTTGTACGACAGCTCTCCTGAGTGGTGCTATCAATTTATTCTCCCATCAGCAGTATAAGAGTGTTTGCATCCCCACATCTTTGCTGAGGTATAGTCTATTGAGCCTTTTTAACATCCGCCTACCTGACGGATATGGAATGGTACAATTTGCATTAGTCTGATTACTAGTAAGATTAAAGATTTCTTCATATGTTGATTGGCCAGTCATATTTCCTGCTTTGTGAATTGCTTGATCATATCCTTTGCTGATTTTTTCATTGGGTTATTTGTGTCTTCTTTCTTGATTTATAGAAATTCTTTACACTGGACATTAATTTTTTTCAGTTATACCTATTACAAATATCTTCTTTCGATTTGAGACTTGTCTTTTCACTTTGTTTACAGGATCTTCCAGGATGCCTTTAAATTTTAATATAGTCACATTGTTCATTTTTCCTTCATGTTTGTACACTGTTACCTTTTCTTAAAAGTCCTTCCTTACCCAAGTAATAATGTTCTAATTTTTTTTTTTTAATGACATTTAAAAGTTTTTCTTTTCGCACTTAGGTTTTTAACCCAACTAGAATAGATTTATCACGTGGTAGGGTATAAAATTTCATTTTTCCCATAGGGATAACAACCTGTCCAGTTCAGCTAACTGAAGATACCCCTTATTCACTGACCTGTGATGCATTCTGCCATTTATTAAACTTCCATATATGTTTGAGTATATTTTTGGATCTTTTTTTCACTGGTCTATCTGCCATTTCCTGCACCAATCCTTTGGTCTTGATTACAATAGTTTGCAGTAAGTCTTCATATCTGGTAAGGCAAATACCTCTTTTTTTTTTTTCTTCAAAATTATCTTCGTGTTCTTGGTCATCTGTGCTTTCATATAAACTTTAGGATCATCATAAAAATTTTAGTTTTACCTTTTTAAAAAAATACAAAGCGATTAGTTTGCCTTCCTTTTTTTCCCATGATTGTTAGTTACTTTACTGGCATTTTATCAAATTCTATGTCTGTTTCTTAGATCTGACACCTTACTGAAATTTTCTTCTCATTGAAAAATATTCTTTAATAGTTTAGTGCATGTCTCTGGGTGGTAAAATTTTAACAACAAGCATCTAGTACTCAATATGTCAGCACTTTTGTAAGTTCTTTTTATATTAACTTGTTTAATCTTCACAACAACTTATTCACTCATTTATTCATTCAGTGAATATTTATTGAATTCCTACTATGTGTCAGGTACTAGTCTAGATAATTTGGATGTATCTGTGAACAGAAGAGATAATCTATAAGGTAAATGTCATGGATTGAATTGTGTCCCCCCAAAATACGTGTCCACTTGGATAGGCCATCATTCCCAGTGTTCTGTGGTTGTCCTCCATTTTGTGATTGTAATTTTACATTAAAGAGGATTAGGGTGGGATTATAACACCACTTTTACCCAGGTCACATCCCTGATCCAATGTAAAGGGAGTTTCCCTGGGGTGTGGCCTGCACCACCTTTTATCTCTCAAGAGATAAGAAGGAAAGGGAAGCATACAGAGAGGGGGACCTCATACCACCAAGAAAGCAGTGCCAGGAGCAGAGTGAGTCCTTTGGGCCTGAGGTTCTTGTGCTGAGATGTTCCTAGACCAAGAGAAGATGGATGACAAGGACCTTCCTCCAGAGTTGATAGAGAGAGAAAGCATTCTTCTGGAGCTGATGCCCTGAATTTGGACTTGTAACCTACTAGACTGTGAGAGAATAAATTTCTCTTTGTTACAGCCATTCACTTGTGGCATTTCTGTTATAGCAGCACTAGATAACTAAGACAATAAATATCACTATTTTCATTTATAGCTAAGGAAACTGAGTTAAAGAAAGTTAAATAGCTTATTTAGTCCCTATATTTACCCAAAATCTTGAATGAAAGCTTTGCCAGGCACAAAATTTTTGAATGACAGTTTTTGCTTTTAACACTTTGAAGTTACTACTCCACTGCCTACTAGCTTCTATTGTTTACATAAGAAGTCTACTAATTGTCTTCTTCTGTAATGTCTTTTCTATGTTATCTTATGGCTCTTTACCTTTGATGTTCTGCAATTTAATCACTCTGTCTCTAGACGAAGATTTATTTTCTATTTATTCTGCCTGGTATCCTAAGTGTGCATTTGATTTGAAGACTCATGTCTTTCTTCAATTCTGGAAAATTCTTAATAAGTATCTCTTTATATATTGCTTCTCTATCATTCCTTTTATTATTTATTTTTTTGGAACTCCCATTAAATGCATGTTGGAGCCGCCCAAGGGCCAATGCTGGAGCACCACATTCCCTGTGGGGGTTTAAAAAACATGTACACAAATTCTCTATATACGCCTTCATTCCAGAGGTGTATTTAACTCCCTTTCCCAGGAGTATGGGCTAGAGTTAGCAACTTGCTTCTAACCAATAGAAATTATAGTATGTCACTTCTGATAAACCAAAAAAAACCACTGCCATCGAGTCGATTCTGACTTATAGTGACCCCATAGGACAGAGTAGAACTGCACCATAGAGTTTCCTAGGAGCACCTGGCGGATTTGAACTGCCAACCTCTTCGTTAGCAGCCGTAGCACTTAACCACTATGCCTCCAGGGTTTCCGTCACTTCTGATATTAGGTTATAAAAAGACTATGGCTTCTCCAACTCTTCAGACATGGATTGGACTGGACAATGGGTTGGAGAGGAATGCTGGTGAGGAGTGAGCTTCTTGGATCAGGTGGACACTTGAGACTATGTTGGCATCTCCTGCCTGAGAGGGTGGGGGGTTAGAAGCTGGCGAAATGGACACGAAAAGAGAGAGTGGAGGGAGAGAGCAGGCTGTCTCACTAGGGGGAGAGTAATTGGGAGTGTGTAGCAAGGTGTATATGGGTTTTAGTGTGATAGACTGACTCAATTTGTAAACTTTCACTTAGAGCACAATAAAAATTATATTAAAAAAAAAAGACTATGGCTTCTTTCTTGGGTGCTGTCTCTCTCTTGGATCACTCACTCAAGGGAAGACAGCTCTCATGTCATGCAGATACTGAGGTAACAAATGGAAAGGCCCATGTGGCAAGAAATAGAGGCTCTAGCCAACAGCTATAGAGAAACTCTGCCAAAAGCCATATGAGTGAGTTTGGAAGCAGATCCTCCAGTTGCAATCAAGTCTTGAGATGACTGCACCATCAGCTGAAAAATCACTGAATCTTATGAGAAACTCTAGGCCAAAACCACCCAACTAAGCCACTCCTGGATTCCTGATCCACAGAAACTACGTTAGATATTAAATGTTGGTTGTTTTAAGACACTTAGTTTTGAGGGAATTATTATGCAGCAATAGATAAATAAGACAGTGCCAGATAATAATTGACACTCAATATATATTTATTAAATGAATGAATAGAGTTGTGAGGATTAAATGAGTTAATAAATATTACATATGTATTACATATTATATAAAGAACTTACAATAGTACCTGATATTTGCAGCTTTTATAAATTTGAGTAAATTTTTTAGAACTATCTTCCAATTTACCAATTCTCTCTTTGACTGTGTCTAATTTAATCCTATCTACTGAATGTTTTAAAATTTCAATGACTATAATTTATTTCCTGGACTTCTAATTTGCTTCTTATCACAATTATTTGCTCTTGTTTTATTTTAGCCTATTTATGCTTCATAATTTCTTGTTCTTTTTTAAAAGATGCCTTCACTCCTTTGAATGTTCCACTCTCTCACCTCCACCCTTTTAAATCTTCCCTACCTAATGGTCTTATAGATTGTCTCCAATTCGGAATCACAATTGCTATTGAAGGTGTGGAATTTCTGCTCTGTAGTGACACTGGCCTACTGCAGAATGATTAGGACGCTTGGCTCAATACTGGCTATAGGCTGGGTCAATGACACCTCTTACAGACTCAGGCTTTGTAAATTCCATGGCCCCAGTTGGAAGTGTGACATGGTCTGTCCCTAGCCTCATTTCAAGCAGTGAGTCCTACTCTGATCTCCTGCCTTGACTGGGGTGCTTTTACATAGTAAGTGGCTGAACTCCAAACTCAAGTAAGTCCAACTCTAAAGGCTCTCTTCATTGAACTGCCTCTTTATCTATATCTTTTCTTAATCACTATTACTCCTTGGAGTGTCACTATATATTTATCAGTATATCTGTCAAGGCCAAAATGCCTCCTTTCTCTAAGATTTTCATCCTTCCAGCTGGCGTAGATTGGGTAGCCATGTAACACTATCACCTAGCTCTAACTGAGTACACCCATGCTGGGGCAATTTCTCTGTAGTGTGAAATTAATTCCCTGTTGAATCAGTTCTTCTAATTAAAAATAAGAATTTAAAACAAACAAAAAATACTTGACAAGAACACCATATTAACCTGTCTGCAATGTTTCTAGAGGAGAGTTATCTATTGCTTATTGTCTATCTTAAAGATTGTAAATTAATTAAGATTTTAATCATATGTATCTAGAAATATCTTGTGGAATGGTAGATGCATTTTTTTCTCTGCAGGAATTTCAAGTCTTAGAAGGAGAATTCATGGCAAACTGTAGCTATTCAGACAAATATTTTAGAATTGCTTAAACCATCTGTACATTAAATTGGGAATGAAAACATTCACTTAATATTTAAAAGAACTGTCACTTTTATCCTCACCTTAAAAAGGAACTAACACAGGACAAAAGAGATTCATGTCAAATGATATCGCTCATGTTTCCTAAATAAGAGGAGATCAAATGCCAGGACCATGATATGAGGTGATGGAGTTGATGGTTAAAGGAAAAAACAAGGATGACTTTGGATGAGGTGCTGTGAGGAATGCGACAAGGAGTCAAACAAATAAAAAAGAATTGCCAAGTGGCACTAAAGTGAGCAATCATGAATTAACAGTATCATGACTTTCTCTAGTCTCATCAGGGATAAGCCAGAGAATGTGGAAATGCCCAGGTTTGAAAAACACATCTATGCAGTCAGTTTTCAACCTCTATAAATCCGATTAACCCATTTCCTCCTACAATATCTTTGCTGTGTTGTTGTTGTCAGCTGCCGTCGAGTCGGTTCTGACTCATAGCGACCCTATGCACAGCAGAACGAAAAACTGCCCAGTCCTGTGCCATCCTTACAATCGTTCTTATGCTTAAGCTCATTGTTGCAGCCACTGTGTCAATCCACCTTGTTGAGGGTCTTCCTCTTTTCCGCTGGCCCTGTACTCTGCCAAGCATGATGTCCTTCTCCAGGGACTCATTCTTCCTGACAACATGTCCAAAGTAGGTGAGACACAGTCTCGCCATCCTTGACTCTAAGGAGCATTCTGGCCTCACTTCTTCCAAAATAGATTTGTTCATTCTTTTGGGAGTCCATGGTATATTCAGTATTCTTCACCAACACAACTCAAAGGCGTCAACTCTTCTTTGGTCTTCCTTATTCATTGTCCAGCTTTCACATGCATAGGATGCAATTGAAAATACCATGGCTTGGAGCAGGCACTCCTTAGTCTTCAGGGTGATATCTTTGCTCTTCAACACTTTGAAGAGGTCCTTTGCAGCAGATTTGCCCAATGCAATGCGTCTTTGATTTCTTGACTGCTGCTTCCATGGCTGTTGATTGTGGATCCAAGTAAAATGAAATCTTTGACAACTTCAATCTTTTCTCCGTTTATCATGATGTTGCTCATTGGTCCAGTTGTGAGGATTTTTGTTTTCTTTATGTTGAGGGGTAAACCATACTGAAGGCTGTGGTCGTTGATCTTCATTAATAAGTGCTTCAATTCATCTTCACTTTCAGCAAGCAAGGTTGTGTCATCTGCATAACGCAGGCTGTTAATGAGTCTTCCTCCAATCCTGATGCCCCGTTCTTCTTCATATGGTCCAGCTTCTCGGATTATTTGTTCAGCATACAGATTAAATAGGTATGGTGAAAGAATACAACCCTGATGCACACCTTTCCGGACTGTAAACCAATCAGTATCCCCTTGTTCTGTCCAAACAACTGCCTCTTGATCTACATACAGGTTCCTCATGAGCACAATTAAGTGTTCTGGAATTCCCATTCTTCTCAGTGTTATCCATAGTTTTTAGGAACCACACAGTCAAATGTCTTTGCATAGTCAATAAACACAGGTAAACATCCTTCTGGTATTCTCTGCTTTCAGCCAGGATCCATCTGACATCAGCAATGATATCCCTGGTTCCATGTTCTCTTCTGAAACCAGCCTGAATTTTTGGCAGTTCCCTGTTGATATACTGCTGCAGCCATTTTTGAATGATCTTCAGCAAAATTTTGCTTGCATGTGATATTAATGATATTGTTCTATAATTTCCACATTCGGTTGGATCACCTTTCTTGGGAATAGGCATAAATATGGATCTCTTCCAGTCAGTTGGCCAGGAAGCCGTCTTCCATATTTCTTGGCATAGATGAGTGTGTACCTCGAGCGCTGCATCTGTTTGTTGAAACATCTCAATTGATATTCCATCAGTTCCCGGAGCCTTGTTTTCCACCAATGCCTTCAGAGCAGCTTGGACTTCTTCTTTCAGTACCATCGGTTCCTGATCATATGCCACCTCTTGAAATGGTTGAATATCGACTAATTCTTTTTGGTATAATGACTCTGTGTATTCCTTCCATCTTCTTTTGATGCTTCCTGCGTCATTTAATATTTTCCCCATGGAATCCTTCACTATTGCAACTCAAGGCTTGAGTTTTTTCTTCAGTTCTTTCAGCTTGAGAAATGCCGAACGTGTTCTTCCCTTTTGGTTTTCCATCTCCAGCTCTATGCACATGTCATTATAATACTTTACCTTGTCTTCTCGAGAGCTCCTTTGAAATCTTCTGTTCGGTTCTTTTACTTCATCAATTCGTCCTTTTGCTTTAGCTGTTCGACGTCTGAGAGCAGGTTTCAGAGTCTCCTCTGACATCCATCTTGGTCTTTTCTTTCTTTCCTGTCTTTTCAGTGACCTCTTGCTTTCTTCACGGATGATGTCCTTGATGTCATTCCACAACTCTGGTCTGCAGTCACTAGTGTTCAATGTGTCAAATCTATTCTTCAGATGGCCTCTAAATTCAGGTGGGATATACTCAAGTTCATATTTTGGCTCTCATGGACTTGTTCTGATTTTCTTCAGTTTCAGCTTGAACTTGCATATGAGCAATTGATGGTCTGTTCCACAGTCGGCCCCTGGCCTTGTTCTGACTGATGATATTGAGCTTTTCCATTGTCTCTTCCCACAGATGTAGTCAATTTGATTTCTGTGTGTTCCATCTGGCGAGGTCCATGTGTATAGTTGCCGTTTATGTTGGTGAAAGAAGGTATTTGCAATGAAGTCGTTGGTCTTGCAAAATTCTATCATTCGATCTCCGGCATTGTTTCTATCTCCAAGGCCATATCTTCCAACTACTGATCCTTCTTCTTTGTCTCCAACTTTTGCATTCCAATCGCCAGTAATTATCAATGCATCTTGATTGCATGTTCGATCAATTTCAGACTGTAGCAGCTGATTAAAATCTATTTCTTCATCTTTGGCCCTAGTGCTTGGTGCGTCAATTTGAATAGTGGTCGTGTTAACTGGTCTTCCTTGTAGGCATATGGATATTATCATATCACCGACAGCGTTGTCCTTCAGGATAGATTTTGAAACGTTCCTTTTGACAATGAATGCAACACCATTCCTCTTCGAGTTGTCGTTCCCAGCATAGTAGACTATATGATTGTCCAATTCAAAATGGCCAATACCAGTCCATTTCAGCTCACTAATGCCTAGGATATTGACGTTTATGCATTCCATTTCATTTTTAACGATTTCCAATTTTCCTAGATTCATACTTCCTACATTCCAGGTTCTGATTATTAATGGATGCTTGCAGCTCTTTCTTCTCATTTTGAGTAGTGCCACATCAGCAAATGAAGGTCCCGGAAGCTTTACTCCATCCACGTCATTAAGGTCGACTCTACTTTGAGGAGGCAGCTCTTCCCCAGTCATCTTTTGAGTGCCTTCCAACCTGGGGGGCTCATCTTCCAGCACTATATCAGACAATGTTCTGCTGCTATTCATAAGGTTTTCACTGGCTAATGCTTGTTAGAAGTAGACTGCCAGGTCCTTCTTTCTAGTCTGTCTTAGTCTGGAAGCTCAGCTGAAACCTGTCCTTCATGGGTGACCCTGCTGGTATCTGAATATCAGTGGCATAGCTTCCAGCATGACAGCAACACACAAGCCCCCACAGTATGACAAACTGAGAGACACATGGGGGGTTGTTGTTGTGAGGTGCCATCAAGTCAGTTCCGACTCATAATGACTGTATAGGACAGAGTAGAACTGCCCCATAGGGTTTCCAAAGAGTGGCTGGTGGATTTGAACTGCTGACCTTTTGGTTAATGGCTGAGCTCTTAACTCTTAACCACTACAGCACCAGAACTCCATAATATCTCTAGGATACTGTTTTTCTACACTGTCAGTAATCAGAATTAAAATATTGCTCTCAACTTTCACTTAAAGCTCAATAAAAAAAAAAAAAGGGAAAAAATACTATTACTGCCAAATGATGCTGCAATGAATACTTCAAAAAAATGATTTCAACTTCAAAAACAGTTTTAGTCAGTGAAATGATGGAAAATAGATGTGAAAGTTTGGTGTAAACAGACATGAAGTGCCATGCAGTTATAATGAATTATTATTTATGTCTCTACTTGTTAAATGAAATTTATTAAGAGGTAACAGAAGGCAGGAATTCAAATTTTTAGTAACAGCTTTTAAAAGATGCTAGCCATAAACTTCATAGTCTCCCATCTTCTAGACTTCTAAAGTGGTAAGCAAAATACTTAATAAAGATGACAACTGATGTTTATTATACAGGCAGTCCCTGGTAACAAATGTCTGACTTATGTTCAGCCCACAGTTATGAACCAACCTTTGTAAAGCCTATTATGTAAAAAATTTAAGATACATACAATGGTTTGTAATAACAAATGGATGCCACTTTGTGATGCGCATCATACATTATTAGTATTATTACTGTATTATTATGTTAAAAATATTTTAGTGTATCTGGAAGTGTTTAATGTTTTTTATGCATAGAAAGGTACACTATATACTGTACACTAAAACAAACATTTGACTAATCTATGTTAGATACAAGCCATAGCTAACTGTTTCCACTTACAAATTCAACATAAAGACAGACTCAGGAATGGAACTTATTCATAATCTGAGGACTACCTGTACTCATATATAACTTTTATACAGTTCATATTTATGGCTTAGTAGAGCTGTACTGAGTCGACGGCACTGGGTTAAGTACATTTGATAATTTATTAAGACTGTACAATAATGTATGCAGTGCTTATCTTCACTATTTTAGATTAATACAGGCTTATAGTGATTATAATTTATAAATTTTATTGGTTTGTGTTAAAAATTAACTGCTGTTTATCTTTAATAAGGAATGCAATCTCTAATTATAACACTCTCTTACAGGGAGACAGGACCCCTTTTAGTATCCTGTACTCTAAAACATGGTTCCTAGAAAGCAAACTGATAAAGGAACATGCAACAAGTTTACATATTAGAGATACAGACTACCACAATTAACATATAGATAACAGTGACATCACCTGATCAAAAAAAAAAAAAGTCTTTTCACTGATCATGATGCATTGCAAACACATCATAGCAATCTACAAGTAGTGGGATGGGATCTTATAAAAGTATATTCATTAAATGAAAATTCAAAAATTTGCAAAACAAATAAATCCTAAGAACACAATCATTTAAAACACATACATATTTGTGATTATCTTTCTGTAATTAATTTTTTTTTTTGCCTGTGTTCCAATCTCAATAAATTTGGGGAAAGGCAGTATGAAATAAAATTTGAAGTATTCTGAGAGCTACTCAAATTACTTGAAACTAACTATATATAGAAATTAAACAATCATCATTCAGGAATAGTTATACTCAATTACTTTAATGAGATCTGCTATGGGCCATCTACCTCAAAATTGTTTTCTTTTATTCAGTTTAAATATAAAATATTGTATAGGTTATGTACCGATACATAATCGTAAGTTGGCAATAAGGTTGTCTTTTAAAAGTTAAACTTTAAGATCAACATTGTAGTGGAAAAGTCAGAATTCAGACTGATCTTTAAAAAGATTAAAGGTCCCAAAAGACAAACTAATAAAGTTACGACTAATTAATAAAGTTCCTTACACATGCTTTTGAGAAAGAAAATCTGTCTAAATCTCACTGTAGATCTTTTATAGCTATCCCAGACCACACACTCAGAATTTCAGCTTTTATAGTTCAAGTTTCAGTATGCTGCTCAAATAATTTGTTAAATCCTAATAATATATAATATATGTCATGTAGGATGGCAAAAAATCTAAGGCTAAATATTCACATTTGCTTTATAGTCTCATTTCAGAACTTCCTCTGTTCTTACCACTGTAGTGGACCTTTTGATAACACAGTTAAATACACTTCTGCTCACAGATGACTAAACTGACCATTGTCCATAACAAACCATAATGGATGATAGCAGAGATTTGTAGTCAAAAAGACATGTCAGTTTACACACTAGCTGAACCTGACAGTAACCTCACTGAATGTTTAAAGAAAATGTTTCAATCAGAAAGGGGCAAGTACGGATTGGACTGGCAGGGAAGCATGTAAGAGGAGTATGAGGTGTATGTTGGTTGACACTGTTCATCTAAATGATATCCAGCTAAGAGTATGCTATGGCCCTAGGACTTTATCTACTTGTTCCAGAAGCACATCTCCCTTCCTGTGAAGATGAAGGTGTGAACCTGCTCTGTGTTGATACCTTTAAGCATTTAAATCACAAAACTAATCCTCAGTGTTCTCATTCTAAAATCACCAAACAACCCTTATAATTATAATTTGGCTTCCCTTATGACATGCCTATAGTGAAACCAAAAAAAAAAAACCAAACCCGTTGCCCTCGAGCCAATTCTGACTCACAGCAACCCTACAGGACAGAGTGGAACTGCCCCACAGAGTTTACAAGGAGTGCCCTACAGTGAGAGAATGTGCTAATCAGTCGTTTCTAATAGCTTCCGGGTATATTTCTTGTTCCCGCTTTACTGGCCACTTGTCATGTATGTGGCTGACACGAGTCTATCCCGCAAGAGATGGACTATCCCTTCCCCCGCTGCATGACAAGTCAGACTTCTTAAATATGACTGAACCACAACCCAATCTGCTCAAATCACATATACCCTCCCCCAACAAAAGTCTCACATTGCCATTGGGACTTCTGCAAAGTGAATCAGGATAAAGGGATATGATACAGTCTTGCCTGGAGACATACATCAAGGACTTTATTAAAGTATGTTAGTTTCGTTATATGACATGACTAAAATGTTTAACATCTCTGGATTCTATTTAAAAACAAAAGCAATTTTTTTTTTCTGTTTTATATTTTATCTAAATTACTCTATTTGAAATAGACTGCATTTTAGATGACAATTAGTTAATGACAGTCTGCATTAGTCACATTAGATAATTGTTATGGATTGAATTGTGTCCCCCTCAAAATACGTGTCAACTTGGCTAGGCCATGATTCCAAGTAGTGTATGACTGTCCTCCATTTTTTGTGATCTGACGTAATTATCTTTCATTTTGTGGTGTGTTCTAAATCCTAGCCTCTATGCCTATAGTTATGGTCCCATTTGGGAGTGAGTTGTCCATTATGTTAATGAGGTAGGACTAGGGTGAGAGGTATCTTGATTCATCGCCTTACTAGAGAGAACAGGATGTGGCTGAAGTCACCACCTTTACCCCAGTCATGACCCTTACCACCCCTATAGAAGTCATGCCCTTACTTTAGTTTTATGCTGTAAGAGATAAAAAGAGAGAGAAGCAAGCAGATATGGACCTCAGTACCACAAAGAAGAGCTGGGAGCATAGTGCATCCTTTGGACCCATAGTCCTTGTGCTGAGAACCTCCTAGACCCAGGAGAAGACTGATGCCAAGACACATGGAGATCCCCAAGGGACACACGGCCCACAGGCACTGAAAGGAGACAAGGACCTTCCCCCAAAGCCAACAGAGAGATAGCCTTCCCCTAGAGCTGGTGCCCTAAATTCAGACTTTCAGGTTCCTAAACTATGAGAGAATAAATTTCTGTTTGCTAAAGCCATGCACTTGAGGTATTTCTGTTACAGCAGCACTAGATAACTAAGACAGTAACCAGAGTAGGTTCTTTTCTATTTCAATTTCTCCTCTTGGTCTTAGTTTATCATCTCTGACTCTATTAAGGGAGAGGTCATCTCTTCCATTTGCCATACATTTTGGCCTCACAGCCTGAATATGTTATCTGCACTATCTCTATTAAAAGAATGGTTACCCCTACTCCTTAAATTAAATAAGAATGCAGTAAGGAGACCACCAAAATCTCTGTGTCAGAAATAAAATTCATGGCACTAAATCAAATCATGCTCTCTTCAAAAGACAGTTTATAAAATCTTTGTGGGAAAGCCAGGCATTCTCATCAATAGACAGAGTAGTATGCATTTTTACTTATATATTCACTCTGCTGAATAAAGAGGCATGGAAAAAAACAAAAGGGAGAAAAGTGTTGATATTGAAACAGAAGTAAAGATCAACTACTTTGTTGTCTTCTAGTTCATGAAGATGAAGGCAATGGGTTATTTGAAACTGCCAACATAGCCTAGTAGACGAAGTAAACAGTTATGGAACGAAACTTATAGATTACTGTCATATACTAGTCCCCCACAATACCTATAATCAGTTTTTTCACTTCGTCAGATTCTTTCAATTTATGCTCTATCATTCTTGAAGTGGGGCAATCAAAACTGGATGCAGGTGTTCCATTTATAACTCCAACTTTTAAAAAACACTCCTGGTTTTCTTGTCTGCTGCTAAGCAACAGAATGACATTCTTACTGAGCTACCTATCATGCTTAACTCCCACCCCCCATCCCCAGACATTTTTTCCAAACAAAATAAAGGTAAACAAAATCAAACTTCCAACAGTAATCCAGACTGTTTTAGTAAATGCACAGGACTGATTTTAAAAACTTTAAGTTAAAAAGACACATAATATGTTAAAAAGTTATTTTTAGGCCATTCTTTACAAGTATTTAAGAGTAATTTGCAGATATGTCCCTTAAGGGGTAAAGGAGAATTATCTCTTCTATTTATAACGCCCCCCCCTTTTTTTTTTTTAGGAATAATAGGGCATTATGCTCTGAACTCATTTTCGAATGGTTCAGGAAAAAATAAGTATGCATATAGTAGGGAAATCTGGGTGAAAGTAAAAATGGGAACTGTTTTTGTTTTTTTTTCTGTAAGTCTGAAATTATTTCAAAGTTTTTTTTTTTTTAAGTATTTAAAAGTCTATTCAATGAGTTAAATTCTCACCTCTCTACCTTCATGTAAAAATCAATCATCATATATGGCTAAAGAAGTACTTGCTATCAATGTTTATCACACATAAGAACCTTGTGAAAAGAGAAAAAAAGCATGCATCTGAAGCAACTGAAAATACCACGGCTTGGATCAGGCACACCTTAGCCTTCAAGGTGACATCCTTTTTTCTTCTTTTTAAAAAACTTTAAGGAGGTCTTTTGCAGCAGATTTGCCCAGTGCAATACATCATTTGATTTCTTGACTGCTGCTTTCATGGACGTTGATTGTGGATCCAACTAAAATGAAATCCTTAACTTCAATCTTATCTCTGTTTATCATGATGCTGCTTATTGGTGCAGTTGTGAGGGTTTTTGTTTTATGTTGAGGTGCAATCCATACTGAAGGCTGTACTCTTTGACTTCCATCAGAAAGTGCTTCAAGTCCCCTTCACTTTCAGCAAGCAAAGTTGTGTCATCTGCATAACGCAGGTTGTTAGCAAGTCTTCCTCCAATCCTGATGCTGCATTCATGTCTAGCTTCTCAGATTTGCTCAGCATGCAGGTTGAATAAGAATGGTGAAAAGATACAACCCTGAGGCACACCCTTCCTGATTTTAAACTATGCAGTATCCCCTTGTTCTGTTTGAGTGACTGCCTCTTTGTCTATGTACAGGTTCCACATGAGCACAGTTAAGTGAACGCTGACCACTTCTTCTTGGTACAGTGACCATGTATTCTTTCCATCTTCTTTTGATGCTTCCTACGTTGTTTAATTTTTTGCCCAAAGAATCCTTCAAAATTGCAACTTGGGGCATAAATATTTTTCTCCAGTTCTTTCAGCTTGAGAAATGCTGAGCGTGTTCTTCCCTTTTGGTTTTCTAACTCCAGGTCTTTGCACATTTCACTGTAATATTTTGTCTTCTCGAGTTTCCCTTCGAAACCTTCTGTTCAGTGCATTCACTTCATCATTTCTTCCATCTGCTTTAGCTACTTTACCTTTGAGAGCAAGTTTCAGAGTCTCTTCTGCCATCCATTTTGATCTTTTCTGTCTTTTTAACGATCTTTTGCATTCTTCACATATGATGTCTTTGACGTCATCTCAAAGTCTGTCTTGTCTTTGGTCATAGTGTTCAATGAATCAAATCTATTCTTGAGATGGTGTCTAAGTACAGGTGAGATATACTCAATTTCATATTTTGGTTCTCGTGGATTTGTTTTAATTTTCTTCAGCTTCAACTTGAACTTTCATGAGAGCAACTGATGGTCTGTACCACAGTCAGTCCCTGGCCTTGTTCTGCTGATGATATTGAGCTCTTCTCCATCATCTCTTTCCATAGATGTATCCAATTTGATTCCTGCATATTCCATCTAGTGAGGTCCACGTGTATAGTCACTGTTTGTTAGTGAAAAAAGGTATTTCCAATGATTAAGTTGTTGATCTTGCAAAATTCTATCATGTGATCTTCCTCGTTGTTTCTATCACCGAGGCCATATTTTCCAACTACTGATCCTTCTTCGTTTCTGACTTTCACGTTCCAGTCACCAGTAATTATCAATGCATCTTGACTGCATGTTTGATCAACTTCAGGACGCAGAAGTTGGTAAAAATCTTCAATTTCTTCATCTTTGGAATTAGAGGTTGGTGCATAAATTTGAATCATCATCATCATATTAACTGGTCTTTCTTGTAGGTGTATGAATATTATCCTATCACTGACAGCGTTGTACTTCAGGATAGATCTTGAAAAGTTCTTTTGGACAATGAATGTAACACTGTTCCTCTTCAACGTGTCATTCCCAGCATAGGAGACCATACGATTGTCCAATTCAAAATGGCCCATATCAGACCATTTCAGCTCACTAATGCCTAGGATACTGAACTTCAAGCATTCCCTTTCAGTTTTGACATCTTTCAGTCTTCCTTGATTCATACTTTGTACATTCCATGTTCTGATTATTAATGGGTGTCTGAAGCTATAGGGTCACTATGAGTTGGAATTGACTCGATGGCACGGGGTTTGGTTTGGGTTTTGGCAGCTGTTTCTTCTCTTTTTGAGTCATGCCTCATCAGTAAATGAAGGTCCCAAAAGCTGTACTCCATTCACATCATTAAAGTTGACTCTACTTTGAGGAGGCATTTCTTCCCCAGTCATATTTTGAGATTCTTCCAACCCTACCGACTCATCTTCTGGCAATACATCAATGTTCCGCTGCTATCCCCAAGGTTTTCACTAGCCAATTTTTTCAGAAGTAGATCACCAGGTCCTTCTTCCCAGTCTGTCTTAGTTTGGAAGTTCTGCTGAAATCTGTCCACCTTGAGTTTCTCTGCTGGAATGTGAAATACCAGCGGCATTGCTTCCAGCATCACAACACCACACAAGCTACCATACTATGACAAACTGACAGACAAGTGGTGCCCATGGATGGTAGGCTACACTAAAGTTTTCCTGCCTTTTTGTTCTAAGCTTCCATCTTACGCCTAATTCTACGCAACCTTGAAGATCCACCAGTTAAAAAAAAAAAATTGCCCATTTATCAACCTATTTCTAGAATCATGCAGTAAACAGGGCCTCAATCTCAGTTCCAGGGTCATTTCTTCTAAAGTTTTCCCAACACAGACCATCCTCCAACGAAGCATAAACCTGTGACATTGCTAGCATACATATATGGTCATATATATAGCAGTCCAGTTTCTCTTTAGTCATAGTATCCTTTTTTTACTATGCATGTATTTAGTGCTCTCCACTCTACTGAAATTCAACTAATACAGGCCACAGGCTCTGCAAACAGAAATTGGCTTATTCATTGATTTATTTACTTTTGGGCTGATGCAGTTATTTATTACTTCTCAGAAGACATTTATTACTTCTCTGATGGCAGGATTTTTCATTATAATCCTAAACCCAGCTACAGAAAGAAAAAGACCTTGTGAAATAAATAAAAACAAACAAAAAAACTGAATTGAACTACAGTTTATTTCACTATCTTTTGGGCTAAAAATCCTGAACAAATACAATTCAAATATTTTATTCCAAATGGCAGATCCATCCATCCACCTGATTACTAAATGCGGTTATTTTATAGATAGACAAATTTGTCTTAGGCTTACTAATTTATCTAATAATGAGAAACTGAACTGAGAAGAGAAAACCTTCATTTATTTACTCAACATGAAATTTACTAAACACCTACTATGTACCATATACTGTTCTCTACTAGCCATAAAGAAGTTAGCAGGCAAATATGATCCCTGCCATTATGAAGCTTAACATTTAGGAATGATCATTCCTTTTACCAGAAACAAATCATAGGGTCAAAGAGATAATTCAGCTTAAATCTAAAATCAACACATGACAGGAATGATCCTCTTATTTAGGAAGATATTTTATGAAAGCAGGGGCAATTATGTAGGACTGCAGTGAGTAAATCTACACTATCACTTTCACATTTACATAAATGCATCTAATTTATGTGGCAGTCTGCTTCCGTAGAGATTACAGCTCTGGAAACCCTATGGGGTTGCTATTATTCAGAATCGACTCGATAGCAGTGGAAAGGAGACCTAATTTACATTTTTTTTTTACACATATGGCCTAATTTGATCCTCTAAATAACCTGTGTGATATGGTGCAATTTCTTTCATAGATAAACTTTCAACTTAGCCTAAGTGACTTACCCAAGCACATAAGGCATTTAAGTGAGAAGGCCAAGGTAAGGATTGGGCTTTTGTAACTTGGGTATATGACACAGATTAATTAGATAATACCTAGTTATCTTCCCGGTTTCAAAATTACCAAATAATGTGTGAAACAGTCTCCCTAACCTCACTGCTAAGCAGCGTTAATCATAGCTAAAGTCTACCTGTCACTTCAGCAAGATCCTATTGCTGCTTTCTCTCACTGAGGGGTGCTAACTATCATATTAGCCAAAGCAGTGGAACTGGGGAGAAAAACCTTATTGAGCTAGGCCAGATCACAAAACATTGGGCTCAAAAAGTGGTGATAATGACACCTGGGGCTTGGTTTAAGGTTGCTTTCCCTCCGTTTACTACCAAAGCAGCAATCAAACAGTAGAAAGGATGCGTACTAGCATGCTGCCCTAGTTCCTGACTGGGGTGCCTATGAGGCTGGGTGATCAGCGCAGCACCCCTGTTGGTAAAAACTGTCAGAGGGCACTGGGCCCACTGCCCGTTTTACCATGGGCTTAGGGCAAAGCCACATCAGCATCCCAGAATCTATGTACTACCATATACTACAATTCTGCTCCTGCCAGTTCCATTCTCCAGGGTTCTTTCTTCATGAGTAATTAGGCCTGCAACAGGCCTGGCTATTGCCAACCATACATAAGAACACATGTCAAAATTATTTTGGGAATTATCTGTCCCAATGCTCCTCTCCATTATAGTATAATTACAGTATAAAATTGAAAGTTGGCCTATATTAATCATACCCTTGAAGCAGCTTTTACTTAAATGTTTCTAAATGCAATCTGAATAACTAATTGTGATTTATAAATCCAGAATTAAGACTTCAAAGTTTGTTCAAAAAAAATAAGACAAAAATTCCAATACCTTGCAGAATAAGATATCTGATACTAGAAAATACTTATGAGACGTAATTTAGTATACTAGAATAGTTTGCATTTTACACTTGATCACAGTGTTGTACATGTTGTAACATAATATTTCCTTATCAATTCAGAATTAGAAAAGGAGTGATAAGAAAAATTCGTTTTAGATAGAGGCAGCCAAACTATTGCAATAACTACTATTCTATGCCCTTATATATCTTATGATTTTAACTGTAACACTGACGCCCCCAGACTTGGATTCAAATTCTGATTCTGTAACGCACCTCTCTGCACCACTGGGCAACTTATTCATCTTTTGGGATCTTAATTTCATCATCTATAAGATGAGAATGCCACCTACCACCATTGGATTGGTGTAAGAATTAAATAACACGCAAAATGTCAAGGACAGCAAACACAGAATAGACTCAGTAAATTTTCCTAAATTTTGGCTCAACAGGTTTCTGGTATTCCTAATGCTTTATTCACTATGCACACAGACTTAACCCCTATAAAGTGGCAAAAATATACTGTGTCTATAAATGTAAACTATATAGAGATGCATAAATATAACTCTGCTACATTATACATCTACCTATCTGAAGTCAGTACGTGATAACAGAGTCCGATTTTGTAATACCAATTTTTTGCTTGCGCTAGAATTCTGCAAGGTTTAGATAAACAAGGCAAAAGTAGTGCTGGATAACCTGTATTCCTTTTAAAAAAAAAAACCTCTCCCAAGAAGTTCATATCAGTATTTTTTCTTTTTCTTCTCATATTTCCTTAGAACAAGCAAGCAGAGGCAGCTGAAACAAATTGCTGCTCATTCTTTTCAAAACAGGCAGAGTGTATAATATCTGTTTAGCTGGAAGACTCAGAGGTAGGCCAGTCTCCTAAGTCTTGCCTTCTCAGTCTTTTTCTGTTTTGCTCTCATCCACTAACATCAGTAAGTACAGGGCTGAAAGCGTGTGTGTATGGAAGAGAGAAGAAGGGGGTGTCATTATGCTGCGCTCAAGTGACAAGAGAGGTGTTTACAGACTGATACGAATACCAGTGCTGTGGCTTCTGCTTGTTTAAAAAGAAACAAAAACACCCGCTGACTGTGCTGCCTCCTCATCTTTTCTCTGAGTTACTACGGAAGTGGAGGTCTAATGTAGATCCCACAGATAAGAAGTAATAGAAGTGAGTAGAGCATAGGTGGAAACCCTGGTGGTGTAGTGGTTAAGTGCTACGGCTTCTAACCAGAGGGTCACCAGTTCGAATCCGCCAGGCACTCCTTGGAAATTCTGTGGGGCAGTTCTACTCTGTCCTGTAGGGTTGCTATGAGTCAGAATCAACTCGATGGCACTGGGTTTGGTTTTTTGGTTGGTTTAGAGCTTAGGTAGAAAGCCCTGAAGGAATATCAGTTTCATAAAATTTTTCTACATATTCAATGTCAGAAAAACTATATAGTATAAATTTATAAGTGATATTTATGGTATTTTAACAGATGGACTAATAAAAACAAATTTTAATATGAAATAACAAAGGACACAACCTAAATTTTACTTAATGTATTCCTACAATCATTTTACATCTATATTTAAATAACTGCGGGAAGGAGAGCTGATGGTATCTAGACTTAGATACATATGTATATATCTCCACTCTTGAGGTACAAAATCTTCCCAATACTCATAAATCACACTTTTTTCCTGATAAATTTATAGAGAATATAGTCACATTCTACCAGTCTCTTGAGGTAAACTGAAGAAAACTGTAGCCTACTTAATGACTCCCTGCCACTGAGATCATATTAATATATAACACTTAAAAGCTTACCAAGGGACATATCTTCACAAATCATCACAGAGCTAACATGCCTAGCAAGGTAACATAATTTCTTGGGTTTTATCCTGTTTTTCCTTCCCAAATCTCATTTAATAATTAAGTATGCAATATTTCTTCTTAAAGTTAAAGTTAACCAGAAACATTTGAAGTGAGGCATTATACTGCTCAGCAGTTCATCAGATTTTATGGTACACAGGCCAATAAAACAGTAAGCGTACTAGTAAAGAGGCAGCTGACAATCTACACCCACCTCAAATGGTGGGTCATTTCACCATAGGCTAATATCATTTTTAAATCAGCATTCAGGGATAGTCCTCTCATTTTACATACAAAGAACCTTAATTAAATAACCATGATAAAGACTACCAGAAAGCAACAATAAACATCATATAAATACAGAAGCTCCATGAGTAGCTGTCTGTTAGTCCATTACTGAAGTCTCTGTACCTAGATCAGTGCCTGGCATATAATAAACAATCAAACCCATTGCTGTTGCTGTCAAGTTGATTCCAACTCATAGTGACTCTACAGGACAGAGCAGAACTGCCCCATTGGGTTTCCAAGGAGCGGCTGGTAGATTCGAACTGCTGACCTTTTGGTTAGCAGCTGAGCTCTTAACCACTGTACCACCAGGGCACATAATACATACTCAAGTACTTGCTGTATGAATATAAAAAACTAAAACATTAAAGTCATTCTCACTATATTAGTCTGGTATGTCTGCTATGACTGTATTCCCACATTATTTATGAAGTTCTACCTAGTGCAGTAACACTATAAATACTGGAAAAGAAAGAAAAAGTAATTAAATTCCAGATTATATGATTGTATGATTAGAAAATCCACTAGGCCTAAGTAAAAACTGTTAGTATAAATAGAAGAATTTAATAAGGTGAGTAGATACAAGATAAATATACAAAAAAAAAAATCACATTTTTCTTTAAAGTAAGAATAACCAGTTAAAATTTAATGGAAAAGAAAATAGTGACTGTAAAACAAAAGAAATAAATTTAACCAGAAAGACATAAGACCTCTATGAAGAAAACTATCACATTTTCTTGTAAGTAAAATAAGACTTATGTGAACTTATTATTAAGATTTATTAGAAAGCAAAATGAATTACAATGAATGTAATGGCATATTTTTGAGAAACTGGACAAATTGTTAAAAGATATATTTTGAAGAATAAATATGCAAGGATTTACAAGAATATGTCTAAAAAGGATAAATAGTGAGGGGGGACTTTCCCTAGAAGATAGTAAAACATGCTACAAAATTGCCATGATGATGATGATAATGATGATACTACTATTACTACTATTGGCTGCTAACATTTATTGAGTTTCTACGTTCCAGCTATCGTCTGAGCATTTTATACATAATTTAATTCTCACAATGACTCTGAGACTTTTGTTTTTATTATCCCTATTTTAGATATGAAGGAACTGAGATACTGAATGGTTAGGTACCTTGACCAAGGTAACAGTCAAGACTGGCAAGGGTCCAGTATAATGGGAAAGTAATTGATATTTCATTTCAGAGAAGTAATTTGGTCATCTTTACTCATTCATTTAACACATATTTATTGAATGGCTAACCTTCAACAAATGGGCATACCCTTCAGCCCAGCAATACCACCTCTGGGACTAGCATGCATATATAAAGTGATAAGCAAAAGAATGTTATTGTTAGGTAATCTGTAAAAGGAAAACTACTGGAAAAACCTAAATGTTGATCATTTGAGCAATGGTCGAACACATTACGGTATAACATATAAAGGCACACTACATAGCCACTGAAGAGTCAGGTACTATATGTACTGATTTGGAAAGACGTCCTACAGATATTATGTGAAAAAAAGCTGGTAGACATACATAGCTATACAAAAATAACATGAGTATATTTTTCTATAAAGAGATTCCCTGCACTATGATATCAGGAATTTTAACCCCTAAATCTGATCCTGAATAAATTCCACCTTGCTTCGTCCCCCTCCATGCAAATGTCCTCTTGCATACTATCCTCCTATCTTTTTCTCTAATTCAGTCCCTGCCAGCATTTCAGTTCACAGCCCATTGCTTGTTTCTTTACCCAAGAACATGAACAGCACTGCAAAATTTTAAGAGGGTTCAGAAGATGAAACCTTATAATTTCAAAAGATAAGCATAATAGACTCTTAATTAACTTGGAAATGACTGAATCAGCTCTAATAATTTTAGAGTATCCATATAGCATCAGAAACTTAAATCTATTTCAAAATTAGAAATCACATTACAATGAGCAAGGCAGCTTAATTTTCAGTGAAAGTAGCAAAGATATAAATGATGAGTTACATATGGGGTTGCCATGAGTCAGAATGGACTCCAAGGCAACTAACAGCAATTCTTACCTCTACTTTTGTGCGATAGAGAACAAGTCGTTTAAGGCTGCATAATTTGGCAACGTGGTTGAAAGCGTGAGGTGGCAGTTTATCACAGGATGAGAGATTTAAGTCCTGCAGATTTGGACACATCTCAGAAATAACCTCCAAGCAAGTTTCATTAAGGAAGTGGCTGCAAGATAATTCAAGGCGTACTAATTCAGATCCACAAACCCTCAAGAACCTGTAAAAACAATGTTCTGTGTGAATTTTATAAAATTAAAAGATATTTTTTCAGGACTTTGGAATAATATCAATTTTAAGAAGACACTCTTAGAAAAATGGATTTCAATTAGGGAATATGTAAAACTTGCTTTGCCTAAATTCTCATTCATTACATACTGAAATATACATGGTTAAGCCAAAATAAATCAACCTGAGAAGATAAATTAACCAGAGTAACATCACTTAAAAAGTCAGCCAATGCTAAATGGAAAATTCAGCAGAGGGTGTATTTCTCCTACTTACCTATAACTCATATCTGAGTTGGTAAAGCCACAAACAAAACATAACAAAAATCTGTAAGCTCTTGGAAGATATTCTTTCCCCCCCTTAGCAATACCCATTCAATACTGGATAATATATTTTGAACACTACACATAAAGTGACTGCTTTAAATGACCCCAAACAAATCAGACCAGACTTTTCTAACTCAGAAAATTCTTGGGTCGGTTTAACTGTACTGTTATGGTATGTTCCCCGTGTTACTATTTAGCAGTTAGATAGCTTGATTTTGAAATTATTATGAGATGTTCAACTGCAGCTTCACATATAATCCAAAGTGTAGGACACAAAATTCCTTATCAGAGTAGAAGTCACAGTTATTTATTTTAGTTATATTATCGGTTGGGGTGGAAGGATATGCCTGTCCATAATCATCACCTGAAAACAATCTAAAAGTAAATATGATTCTAACAATAGTATAAGGAGCCCTGGTGGTGTGGTGATTAAGCACTTGGCTACTAACCAAAAGGTTGGTGGTTTGAACTCACCAGCCACTCTGTGGGAGAAAATACCCGGCAATCTGCTCCCGTAAAGATTACAGACAAGGAAACCCTATGGGGCAGTTCTACTTTATCATACGGGGTCGCTATGAGTTGGAATCGACTTGATGGCATACAATAATAATAACAGTATTTGAGTCCATGAAACTTCATTAACTGAACAACCTGAACGCTTAAACAATGCACCAGTTATTTCTCTCCAGTTCTCTTGACATTTTCTTGCCTATCAGTATCACATCAGTAATAACACTTCACACTGCTACATCTTTTTCCTAAATGATTTAATGAGGTTACAAATACACAATAAAATTGACTAATCAGAGCACTTTTATTTCAATAAAGTAACACTGAACTGTAAGCCAAAGACGTATTTTTTGCTCTATTCCACTACTTCTTTGCATGTGACCTTAGGAAAGGCATTTACCCAAGTCTCAGCATTTCCTCAGCTGTGAAAGGCAAACTTGAAGGATATAACACCACTCACCATACCACCTCGTGGTTTTAAACATCAAATAAGACGTGAAAGCAGCTTGTAAAGGTTACAGCATTCCACAAACATTAAAAGTTACATCTTGGCCATCTCATATTCATACAAGAAAAATATTCAGTTGCTACATATTGTATTTTAAATACTGTCAATAACCTAGTAGCCACAACAACTTATGTACACTGAATATCCCTTCATCTTTAACCAACTGCAATCTGTGTTCTGCTCTCTGTAAATTCACTGTTTGCTTTTAAATGTCAAACTCAATGGACTCTCTTTTTAGTCCTTGTATTACTTGGCTTAATCTTAGTCTGGAAGCTCCACTAAAACCTGTTCAGCATCCTAGCAACACACAAGACTCCAATGACAGATGAGCAGTGGCTGCACTTCAGGTGCACTGGCTGGGAATCAAGCCCAGGTCTCCCCATGGAAGGTGAGAATTCCACCAATGAACCACCCTAAACCCAAAAAAACCCATTGCCTTGAGTCGATTCCGACTCATGGCGACCCTATAGGTCAGAGTAGAACTGCCCCACAGAGTTTCCAAGGAGCACCTGGTGGATTCGAACTGCCAACATTTTGGTTAGCAGTGGTAGCACTTAATCACTATGCCACCAGGGTTTCCACTGAACCACCACTTCCCCCTAAATAGAATGTTAGAAAGTGAAAAGTACCAAGGAGGGGACCAAAAAAAAAAAAAAAGCAGGGAAGAATAGGAAGTGTCAAGCGTATACAGGGCGGTCAGAGAAGCCTCACTAAGGTGAACAAAAACTTAAAGGAAGGAAGTGAGGGAGTGAGTTAGGGAGATAGCTAGAGGAAGTGCATTCCAGAAGGGCAAGCACAATGGCTCTGGGGCTGGATAACACATAGAGTGAGGAACAGTAAGGAGGAGGCATGCAGTGAGGGGGAGATGAGGAGTAGGTGGGGGCGGGGGGTACAGCTCATATAGTGTGTATCACTATAAAGACTTTGGCTTTTATTTTGAGGGAGATAGGATTCCCAATAACCACAAGGTTTTGAGCAGAAGCGTGACCTGACATCCTTTGAGTTTTAATAGGATTACTCCGGCTCCTGTTTGAAAAACAGACTGAAGGGGGAACAGAGACAACAACAGGGGACCATTAGGGCATCACTGCAATAATCAGGGAAGAGAGGATGGAACACAGTGTCCAGGTGATAGCAGTAGATGTGGTCGTATGTACTCAGATTCTGGATCTATTTCAGAGGTTGTTTTTGTTGCCATCGCATTGATTCTAACTCATGGCAATCCCATGTGTTATAGAGTAGACCTGCTCCCTAGGGGTTTCTTGGTTGTAATCATGGAAGCGATTGCTGGGACTTTTCTTCCATGGTGCCACTGGGTGGGTTCAAATGGCCAACCTTTAGCTTAGCAGTCAAGTACAAACTGTTTGTGCCATGTAGGTAGCCAAGTATATAATAAATTATGACATGCCTGGATCTGACAACTCTATATGCTAAATTGTACTGTAGCATCACTTATTTTCCAATCATTATTTCCTTTTAATCTCAATATTCTTATTAATTTTCTTATATTGGGTTTTATAAGCTGCCTCAAATCCTTTGGTGTTTTAAATAGATTATTAGTATACCCAGTATTTATCACAATGTCAGGCACATAACAAACATGTGATGAGCTTTCGTTGAATGAATCTTACAATTATGAAAATTCACCTAGTGGATTTAATTTTCCTCTATTATTGAAACTACTAAGTTCTAGTGACTTGGGGGTTTTTCACCTGGACCCTGTGCTCCCTTCTCTCATCCCTGATTATTGCAGTGATGCCCTAATGGTCCCCTATTGCTGTCTCTGTTCCTCCTTCAGTCTATTTTTCAAACAGGAGCCAGAGTAATCCTATTAAAATTCAAAGGATGTCAGGTCGCTCTTCTGCTCAAAACCCTGTGGTTATTGGGAATCCTATCTCCCTCAAAATAAGATGAAATTCCTATTTTTACCTAACTTTGAGAATATATAGCAATTGTAGGGATTCTTCATTACTCGTAAGATAGCAATCCAGAAATGGACGTAGGGTTTCACAGTATTAAAGGCTATCCTATTTTTGTTTGACACATCTAAAATCATTTGCAGATTATAAAAGTTAAATGAATATATTAACGCTCTTATTATTAAAATCTGTAGGCACCTTACCGTTTTAAGGTCTTCCTTATGTGGCAAAGCACTTTGTTTTACTTTTTTAAGATATTTGAATTTAGAATGCCTTGATATCTCTTTTCTCTCATCAGTGAACTTTTCACCTCCAAAGAATTATAGAGTGATATCAAAATAATCACCAGAAAGCCAACTATTACCAAGGCAGTGAAAAATTTGCCAGGTTGATTTAACCAATGGTAGAATCTGAAAGCACAATAAACACAATGATCATGCCTATACTACCTTTCTGACTCTGTCTCTCAAAGATTCCTATAGTGCATATTTCTACTCTGAACAGATTATTTGTTCAATATCCCTATACTCTCTTCCTAAACATCGCCATCCCATGGAGGCTGAAGTAGCAACAAACTCTATTAGCTGGACTCAACCTTGTTTCTTTTTTTAAATTCTCTTCATGTAAGTTTTTTTTTTTAATGCATAATTACATATATGTTTTTGTCTTTATCATCTTTTTATTCATCTCGACTGTGATATCTGTCACTTAAAAGGAGAACGACAGCTTCTTCATTTCCTTCAGCCTATTCATTCCATGTGAATTCTCATAAAGTATTTCTTGATATTGATGGTATTATGAGAAGACCAAAGTTCACATAAACAATCCCAAACTAGGTCTCCTGCTATGAAAAAAGGGAGTCTCTGGAGAGAAAAATAAACTGCTTATTCTTATGACGTGAATTAATTTGTCCACAGTAATACAAGTACATAAGAAGTAATTTACAAAATGGTAACTTGTATCCTAAAATAATTAACATCACATGAATGAATGATTTAATCTGAGTTTACTCATCACAAAATAAAAGGCACTAATCCTCACAACAGGCCTGAAGTATAAAGGTAAGGAGAAAATTAAGTATAAAGATCCATCTTTCTGATTTCTAATCTTATGTTGTGTTAGCTGACCCTCAATGAGTTTTATAAAAAGTGTATTTCAGATAATTTTAATCTCAAATAATTTAGAACATTATTTAATATATCTGATACAAAATAAAGCCATTAAAAACAAAACTTCCTGCTTAGCTGTGTATGGTACTATCTAGCAATGGTAGAAGGAAGGGGAAAGAAAGTCTTAAAATTATCTCTACTCTCTAGAAGTTGGCAGGCCAAAAAAGACAACTGTAAAAAACAAAGGCAGACAACCGGAAATACAAATCTATGAATGGGCAATAAGCTCTTTGGACCATAAAACGGAAGCTCTGCGTCAAAACATCTATTAAACTTCTTGCATTTAAAATCCCCAAGAATGTTTTCTGAAGGAATGAATACATGCTACTTACAACAAGAAGAGAGGTTAGAGGTGAAAACCCATGTATAACTGAGGTGGAGATCAAGATGATTAGTTTGGGTAACTGAAAAAAAAAATGGTAGCAGGAAAATGAACCCAAGGCTTTTTGAACATCTGAATGATGTCATTAGCCCCAAAGCACAAATAGGCAGGGAGGCAAAGAGATATCCAAGACTTTAGGGAGCCATATTAGAAAAGGAAAGTAGTTATATTAGATGTGATTTTAATGAGTAATGATATGCGTGAGCAGTACTCGAAGTTGCAAATCACAAATCTGTAGATAGGATTTTAATAACTGATTAAAAGTGTTAAGTTCTCATTATTCCAATTTAACTGATTTCCCTACTATTCTGAATACTACAAATTCCTAAAAAAAAAAAACTTTAAAATCCAGTTAAACAGTTTTAACATGTGGGAATAAAGTTTTTAGGCAATAAAAATAAATTATATCAAACTTTTTCCCAGAGACTTGCTAAAAAAGCAGCTCATTGTCATTGGTCTCTAGTTTAAAAATATACTTTTCTTCTTTAAAGTATAAATAAGTCTTCTTCACAGTAATGAGCATAAATAGACCATACTTATTCATAGATTATTCATTAATAATCAAGTTATGAATATTTATTGTTTATTCTGGGAATGCTGCCTACAAGCCATAATGACTATCAATTCAGCAGTCAAGTCAAGGGGGCCAACAGCAATCAGTCGGCAAAACTTCAATACTCCCCTTCCCCCAAAAGAATCTCTTCCCGTTATTTAAAATTTTTTTCTTAATGGGAACAGTGACTATGCTTAAAGGAATGCTATCAAGATTTGTGGCTTTATTGGCTGAAATACTACAGTAAAACATGAAGAACTTAATGTATGCACTTTTGTGGTTATTCAAACAGCCCCACAGCAACTACCCTGGGTGAATTGATAATGGAAGAGAAATTGCTGGTAAGGAAGGAGACTGAATCTCTAACCTTGTAAAGGATCTTATCCATTATCAGTCTAAAATTTAAAACACAGCATTGCTAAGTTTTCTTCTGCAAACTGATGCTGCTTCTCATACACCAGAACGGGCTACACAGAATTTTAAAAAATTGAGTTAATATTGCATTTACATTTGACTCATTATATCATAGTCATATGCAGTACTTGATCAATGAAGCTGGACTTCGGCCATTCACTCCCTATGTTTTCTTTAATGTCTATACTCGTTAGTTGCTATCCTGTTATTTACATATATATAAAGGATATGTTTATGTATTTATCTTTATATTCTCTGTAGCCTGGAGGCAGGAACTATGTACCACATATACCTCTTTACATGGTCAACAATACCTTGCACACAAAGGGTGAAAACAAACACTTTATAAATTCCTAATAGTGAAAAACATTGTCTGAAGAGCTATGAGGATAACTAAAATACCCTAAAGGTCCTCATAATGTAAAATAATGTATACTGACACCAGTTGTTCTATCTGTTCTTGTATTCAGTTAGCCTTGGTTTATGACTGATGCTATATGCACTAAATACCCACAATGATCATTAGCTTCAGTTCTTCCTGGTCCTATTAGCAGAGGAAACGTGCAGATGAAGTATGTGAGCTGTGGCAGGAGGAAGTAGGAAGGACTATGTAAGCTGTATTTTTTTCTCCAGATATCCCCTGTTAAGCAAATTTACATAACCAAAAACAATTTTGTACATATAACATTTTATAAAATCATTTGACTTTCTGACCCACAATACCATAATGTTTTATCTAAGAACCCTTTCCCCTAACCTCTATCCGGTAGAAGAAAATCCAGTGCATTCATGGTTTCACTATGTACTGCCAACCGTTACTGCATGTGTTTATGTTTTACTTTGATGCATAAACAATCACTGTTAGCATTTTGAACACACTGTTACTATTTTAAACATTATTACTTCATCCGAATCTAGTGGAATCAGATATTTATTTCTGGAACCACATCTTTATTTTTGAAATCTGAGTGAAGGGGAAGCAAGGCCCAATATACAAATTTCTAATTTATAAACCACTGTCCAAGAATGTAGTCAACTGGGGATGTGTACAGGGATATTTGTAGTTCAGTTTTAGATTTTAGAAACAGGGTAAAAGATTACTTACTAATCAAAAATAACAGGTAATTTTCCCCAAAGTTTCTACTCTTTCATTACTTAACTTAATGAAAATGATGGGACTATACTGTAACCTACAATGAGAACAACCATCATGAAGAGAAAAACACCTGTTCGTACATAAGAAAAATTATTATGGCATTACTAAATGAGTATGCACTTGTGCAAGCTTTCAAATGTTTAACAGGTGACATTTAATAGTAAGGAAACGAAATGCTTAAATAGAAAGGAGCAAAAACACCTGGGCAGGTCTGCAAGTGTGGTCCCCTGTTTAGCATGCAATTGCATTTTCAACATAATTAGTTTAAATGAGCTTCTAAATTTGGGTGATGTATTGCACACGTAATTAAGATTTAATTAAAAATGTTCTATAATAAATTGTTTTCCATTTCTGACAAATCACATTAGAGAGGTAGATTTTGATTTGGAAATACTTTTTAAGATGTGTTAATCATCTGTGCTGAAAATACCAGAAAGGAAAAAAAAAAATTCTGTTGAAAGTTACATAAGATTTGAAAAATTTGAGGTAAAGCACATAGTTTCCCTTCATATTATTATGAAGTTTGGCTAAAGGGGATGGTAAAGCTCATTCATTTTTATGAGCACCAGTATTCAGAACAGAATAATACACAAAATGTATTTCTTCTTTATTTTATATCTTTGAAGTATATGGCATATAATTTCAAACTTCTGTGAAAACACAGGAAATATAGCCTGACGGTGAAACAATCTCATCAAGGCTTTGCACTAACCTGCTAAATCCTGAAACAGAGATGAAGCCCCTGTTGCCCGTCCAAGATAAATTAAGCCACTGGACAAGAGTGCAGCGAGCCTGTAGAAATTCCAAAGACGTGTCATTTAGTTTTGCCCAGTATGGCTGCAAATTGAGGTGGATGTATTGTAGAGGATCACAGCAATGCTGGTTCAGTAGCTTGCAAGTCTGGGCTAATCTGCACAGGTCTGGTAGTGTAAGATGATTCAGAATCAGTTGAATGAGCTATATAAAACAGAGAAACCAATATTATCAAGACTGAAAAACAACAAGTATCATTTTACTAAGCATATAAAAATAATAAAGAACAGTATTATATATTTTATAAAAATATTTTCACATAGAAAATAAATCAGCATTCAACATAATTATCCAAATGCAAAGAAATCATACATGTATAAGACTATATTACATTTCAAATTGTTCGAAGTATACTCAGCTTGTGTTGACTACCCATTTTCTTAGGGTACAAACATGCATCTTGGAAGATAATCTGTTGAATAATACAATATTTTATAGACTCTGTATTTAGTGAACGTTTTTTTTTTACTATGCCAGATACTGGTGAGAAAGGAATCCCTACTCTCACTGCTTAGAGCACAGCGGGGCTGGTTATTACAATGATTTGCTGTAACAGTTTTGATGGAGAGAAACACAGAATGCTACTGGAGCCCACACAAAACACAGATCAGACCCCAAAGTGAAAGTGCACTTGTGCCAGGAAGGCTCACTTTTAAAAGGTGGAGGGGTATCCAGATGAAAGGCAGGACTAATGGCAAGGGACTGGGTTACAAAGGGCAATGAGGAGCCTTGAAGGGATTCACGCTGCAGACTGATAAGGTCAGATTTGTGTTTTAGAAAAATTACTGCAGGGGCACTACTGGAGGTACGGAAGCAGGATGAAAAGCCAGCCAGGGGATGATTGCAAAATTCCAAGAAAGAGAAAATGCAGTTGGCAGTGACGGTGGAGTAGCAAACAGGTACAAAGAGCATTAAGGAGGTGTAATTAGAACGATTTTTACCTCTAATTAAAATTGCCTCCTTGAACTAGTCCAAGATGTTTTTCTTAATGGGTAAGAAGTTAAAAGCTTCTAGTTTTCAAAGAACTATTGCTAAATATATTATTCTGAACCAAAAATAAAACACAAAGGAAAAAAGAGATCAAATATTTGTTAAGTGGCAAAAAAAGAGAGGCAGTTGAGTTTTTTACTTACTGCTGTATCTTTAATCTGGAAACCCTGGTGGCGTAGTGGTTAAGTGCTACAGCTGCTAACCAAAAGGTCAGCAGTTCAAATCTGCCAGGCGCTCCTTGGAAACCCTGTGGGGCAGTTCTACTCTGTCCTGTAGGGCCACTATGAGTCAGAATTGACTCGACGGCAGTGGGTATATTTAATCTAGCTATAATTTCTGTTTTATAAATATGTCCTTTAAACTAAAGATTTTTCTTCAAACTATTTCACCATCTAGGCTCAGTGTTAATTTCTGGTCAGAATTTCACTGTTGTAGGCCAAAATTTTACAGAATAAAGGATGACCACAAAATGTTCTTTAAAATATGTTTAAACAACGTTTCTAATAGACTGACTAACATAAATCTTGAATATATAACGTTTGGGCTACTTTTGCTATTAACATTTGAACTAGGCTTTTAACAAATAACATTAAGGTGTGTGTGTGTGTGTTGGTGTATGCTTTAAAACAGGGAAATACAAGAAATTAAATTAAAAATTATCCCATAATCTCATTATTCAGATAACCCTACTGACCTATAAAATACTGTACAAACAAAAAAAATACAGGTAAAAAATTAAAAACCCAAACATTTAAGAAAGGTATAAAATGAGAAGTTTCTCCTTTTCTACTCTCCGTCTACCAGCCTCTCTCCCCAGAGATAACCACTGTCGACAGTTTTTACTCTCCCTTACAAATGTGTAAGAAATTCTACTCTTGGATCTGCACTAAAAGTTAATGATACCATATACGCTGTTCTGTACCTTGCTTTTCTCATTTAACGATGTATCTTGTAAATCATCCTATATCTGCACAGATTCACCCTTTCTATTTTATAACATTGTCTGTTCTTTTTCCTATTGCAAATAATGTTGCAATATCATTGTATTATGTATGTATGTATATATGCACACCTTCAAAACCTTCTCCAATATATTCTTGGTATAAATGCCATGCATTTAAAAGATTTAATATACATGCAAAACTGCCATTCAGAATGTTTTTTCACCCAATTTATGTACCCATGAGTAATGTATAAAAGTATCCATCCACCTATATCCTAGGCACCACTGATATCAAGCCTTTAAATTTTGCCATTCTGAAAGGCAAAACAAAAACAAAAAAACCCAAAACAACCCCAGCATGACACAGTTGTTTTTATTTGCTTTTTTTTTTTTTTTAATTATAGAAATTATCTTTTTGCCAAGTAAGCTGCAAATGTTCCCTTTTTTCTTGTTCATCTGTTTCTGGATTCTCTGTTTATTTCTCCATGATTTCTTCCCTATCAATAGCTTTCTAAGTCAAATAAATATGCACTGTGTTCAACTTTTAAAAGTTTAGGTGTTGGAATGCATTGAATTGTTTGGTTGCAAATTAGAATCTATTTTCACTGTCAACTCACAAATATCAATACTGGAGCTTCATAATATCTGACAGGGGCTAGTGCCCTTTCTATTGCTCTCCTTTTCCAGAATTTTCCTGGGTGGTAAACAACTAATAGATACGCTCATAAAGCATTTTTTTTAAATCATAAATGGATAAAAATCTGGATATCTATCTAGTTGTTATTTGTCAAGCAATTTTATACATCTACTGAGATGGCTGTAGGATTTCTTCCTTTGACTTAGCACTATAGTATTATTATATAAATAGATTCCCTAACATGAAAACAACATCAATTCCAGGTATAAATTTGGATTATTTCATCTTATTATTCTTTTAAAACAATTTTATTTGCTGTTATTTTATTTAAGATGTTCGTATTAATATTCATAAGTAAAACTGGTCTGTAATTTTCTTTTTTGTGTGCTATCTTAATTAGTGTTTACACTGGCTTCATAAAAAGGTTGACAACTTCCCTTTTTCTTTATGCTATGAAAGAGTTTAAATAATATAGGAATTATACATTCCTTAAATGTTTGAAAGAACCTATGAACCACCTAAGCTTGGCAACCGTAAATTTTTGTAGAATGAATTAAAATTTTATTGTTTTAACTACAATACTATAAGTTATTTCCACAGAATTTTTAAGCAATCAATGCAAAGAGGCACTAAAATTAGATATATCCCTGCACCAGAGGATAAACTATTTACTCTTTCCAGATGATCTGTAATTTAAACAATCCCTAGCAACTTCTGGCATGGTTCCAAAAAGTTACTATATTAAAAGATGTATACTGTGTGAAAACATTCTATGATACTTAATATTACATGTTAGGCAAATACCAAAATAGAAAAAGTAATGAAAAATCACTGAGAGGACGATTAAATAAAAGGTAACAGGTTTCATACCTACATTAAAAAAAAAAAACATTAATACCCATTAATTATTACTCATCTAGAATCTACCATCTGTCAAAATGTGTTTTTATATGGGCGTATCCTAGCATAAAGTACCATTTGATACCATAATGAATACAGGATGTGATGTGTTGGGAAGGACTACCAAAACTCTACTCACACAATTATTTTCAACTGTGGAAAAATTATATCATTTGACATATTTTTTTTTTATTTAAATAATTTGGGTTACCTTCAAATTGCCTTTTTTTATAAGAGTTTCTCTTTTTATTCACTGTGATCATTCATTCAGTGTTTTGCAGCATTAACTCTTTACATGGTATTCTTTACACCTTCTTCTGTAACTACTGATTCTGTCTCCTGGTTTCTTATACAGTACTTGTATAAATTAAATCCCTCACATGTATTTCAAGCTTTCTCTCCCTACTGGGTCCTTTTCTCCAACATATAAACATGCTGAAATCTCTCCTAGCCTGCATCCAAACATAAACCTTTCCCCCTGCACACCCTCCTTCACTCACCCCTATCTCTTTCTCTTCATAAAGTAAATTAGGGTAGATCCTACCTATACTAATTTCCTACTCTCCCTTATTTTGATATGCTCTTTTTTGCGTGTGGCACAAAGTGACAGATTATTAGCCAGGATGCCATGAATTATTCATTATTGGTGGAGAGCCTTATCCATGTTTCAGCCCATAATTGTAGTATGTTACCAGAAGTATTTTTTCTGCTCATACGCAGAATGTAAACACTTCTTGGCTCTGCTTCCTCCCCTCTTAATGTCTTAACCAAGTATGGTCAGGTTGTCTCATCCTTTACCATATGGTTAGCCTCCATTGAACTGATCATGGTAAAGGGCCATCAGTGATCTCCAAATGTGGGCACTTCTAACCAGGGTTTTGGACCAGTTTGTTCCAGTTTGAATCCCTGCTAAGAATTTGCATTTCCACCCAAGATATACTGAATCAGAATCTATACTTTAACAAGATCTCCAGGTGATTTTCATGTATAACTTTCTAGGAACCAAAACAAATTCGAAGCCCTGCTTCTTAGTTCTCTGAAGCAGTCAATATCCTTTTTATGTTTTGTGTACTTTCTTAGCTTCGTAACACTTTGCTCTTAAGACTCTCCAATCTTCTTCTGTGTGACCCTCAGAAGTCAGAATTCCATTCTTAACCCTTTAGTTTCACTCTAGAGTTTTACTGATAAATTTCGCCTACCCTGGTTCCCTTTCCCTCTTTTGAGTAGATTCACTCAGATCTAAATTAGAACATCTTCCTGAGTTTCAAACTCAAATGGCAACTATCTACTGTCCTCAACAGCAAGTCTGCTTTGATAAATCACAGGGACCTCAAAGTCAATGTGTCTTTTCCACACTCACACACTAATGCCAGTTTTATGATTAATGGCACATTTATCCACTGAGTCATTCCAACTGTAAACCTAAAAGTCCCTCTCATTTCCTGCTTCATCCCCACATTCAGTAGTTTGTTTTGATGTGTACCTTCTGAGACTCTGGATGTTCCTCTCACCTCATCTCCTCCCCAAACCTTCCTATTTCCCGGGCTTCATCAATTCCTGCCTGAATTATTGTACTAGCTTTCTAACATGTTCCTGCCTCTCACCCTGACCTCCTGCTGGTCTATTCTCCATTTACCAACAATACTGTCAATACCCCATGGTCTTCTCTCTCCCCAACTCAACTCTTCCTTCATCTTTCCTCCATCTTCACCATTAAAGGCCAGAAGGCTCTTACCCAATCTGTGAAGCTTCCTTTCCATAACACAAGACATGAAATAGAAGTCCCGGGTTGGATCTTACTTCCAAGGCTGACTGACTGAATTACCTTGGGCTCTTAAATTCATCTTTATGTGGCAACTTTAGCTACTTCACAGGATGTAAACTGTAAAATGTTGTACAGACATTATAGTTATTAATACTGTTTGGCATTCAAAGGTGTCTTATTGTCCCATGAAAGTTAAGCTACTTATGTTATTACAATGAAACCTGAAATACCCACCAATTTGGAAGGGGGATAGTCTGAACTGGTTAAAATCTAAGAGTAAATTTTTCTTAAAAAGAAATTTGATTATTTGTAACCACATACAGCAGTCCTCAGCAAGGGACAGCCCTGCCCCAATTCCATGCGGTATCTGGAAACATGTGGGGAGAGGTTTTGGTTGTCACATGACTGATATGCTACTGGTATTTAATGCATGGGAGCCAGGGATGAGAAATATATTGCAGAGTGTCCTTGTAGAGACATACTGAAAACAGAGCTTCAAATTAGACACAAAAAAATATTTCTAAGTAAAGTGACTCTGTCTGCCGAGACCAAAAAGTATAGTTAGTGATAAGAATATAGAACAGAGTCAGTATAGAAGAATAAACGAAGCTTGAAGAAACCGTGGACTACTAAGTGGAATAAGCATTCTTCTCACAATGTCATTAATTCTCTTAATTTTAACAGCAAATCATCTGTAACATAAATGTACTCAGTTGAGCACATATTGTCTACATTTATATAATTATGAATGAGTATAATTTACTACTGGTTTACTTGTATTGATTATTGTTAATTGCTGTTGTTAGTTCCTGTCCAGTCGATTCCACAAGTTATAGTGACCCCATGTGTGCTGAGTAGAGCTGCTTCATCGGGTTTTCAAGGCCGTAACCTTTCAAAAGCAGATCTCCAGGCCTGTCATTCAAGGTCCCTCTGGGTGGGGTTTGAATCACCAACCTTTTGGCTAGTAGTCAAGCCCTTACTTGTTTGCACCACCCAGGGACTCCTTATTGTTAGTGATACAATAACATATATTTAGTAGTACATCCAGAATTATTAAAGTCAATCTAAAACAAAAGAGGTGAAATTACTTAACATAATTTTGTCTTGTTTTTCAAAAATCAAAATATAGTAGTGTATATCAGGTTATGTGTACCATATCAATGCTTCTACTCCTTTAATATCTAGCAAAATGACCATGAATATCTAAACAGTTAAAAACCTATAGTGTTATGTCCAATATTGCTACTAAATATTTTTTGCTTACCTCATAAGGTAGTTTATCAAAATATCCATTATTTGGCCCTTCCCTGAGGGTAGCACTGCTAAACTTTTTGTTAAGACTGTCCATTCCACAATCATCCTTTTCTTCATAATCATCATCTTCTAGATCATTCATGTCAATAAGTGAAGTCTTGAGAGAAAGCACTGGTTTGTCCTTCATACCATGTAGCACAACCGCATCTAATTCAGTGTAATAATCCAGAAGAGAGCTATTTACTTCCAGCCGTATGAGATTTGTGGGAAAATTTATCTGTTTAATACAAGGTTTAAACTGGCGAGCCTGGGAAGCATTCACCTTCGTAGGTCTCTCTGACCAAAGAATCTCCCATCTGCCAAAGAAAAAAACTTCCCTATAATACAGTTTAGGATGAGATCTACCGTTACCGTAAAGTTACGACCCCATACTAAGAAAGTACAATGTGAAGAAAAGGCATTAAGTAGTTGGAATCAAAACACAAGTATTATTTCCAAGATATGAAAGATTTAAAAACTAAATGCCATAGACCTTGTTCCTTGAATTATTTTTACAACTCTCTAGAAAGTTCTTTTTTGCAGATTTCATAAGTCAGCTTTAACTCTGTGATTGGTAGTTAGAGGTACCTGAAGAACAACATTCAGCTTTAGCGTAAGAATAAAGCACAAAGGATAAAGGTCTCCCATTGTGGAAATTAAGCTGACCATCTTGCCTCACAAAGGTTCCCCTTTCCAGCTTTCCTGTTTCTGCTACTGGCCTCGTACTCAACATTGTCATGTTATCTTTGATTTTCTCTTTCTTTTTATTATCAAGTTTTGTGAATTTTTTTAAATCATATTGTCTCTTGTTTACATGCTTTTGAATTTCACCTTTTGTATCTTATGTTTTAGTCATCCTTGTATCTCTAGTACCTAGCAAGCATCTAACATATATTATGTGAATTATATTTTCTACTACTCTCCAAATGAACTAATCTCCACTTTCTAACCAGACTAATCATTACTTTTCAAACAATAAATAAATTCAAACTTTGTTTTTACTTATTCTTGTGTTGCTACTGCAAAGTGACGTCAGATGATGTTAGAGGAATGTCTCATGTCCAGGAAACAAGGTCCACTCAGGACTCTGTGAACTGACTGCCTATATCAGTTATAATACATGCAGACTCAACCAGTCTATTTTATTGTTTAGCTTCAATGAGGAGTTTTTATAAGGCCTAACAGAAAACATAAAATGTAATATGGAAATCACCTCCACCAAGTACTTCGCAATAAATAAACATGCACACAACACATGTGCTTCATGTATAGCTTGAACCACATCATAATGTAAATTAAGTTATAAATTACAAATATTAACCTAAAGAAAGACGGATTAAAGCAAAAATACTATATTTTAATGATGTGTTAATCTACTAAAGACCTCTATTTCTACTTGCAGAACAGAAGGTCAAAATGACTACCTTAACATTTGTAGTATGCTTGAATACATCAGGATTAATGCTATTTTAGCATAATTTTTCTTCTGCTTCTGTATAGAATGAAAATTATATATTTAGTTATACATACATACATCATAAGTTGTAAATATGATAGCATAGTTAAAGCAGAAGAATACAAGGATCTTAGTTTTTAGAAAGATTTTGAAGTATGTCTAAATCATTAGTTTATTTATATTTTACTTTGATTTTTCTCAATGACCTAAAAAGTAACAAAGAAAAATAATTAAAAAAGAGAAAAAATGATTTTATAGGCAGGCCTGCGGCCATTTGAATTAAATTAACATTAACTCTGAGACCAATACAAACTGAGTCTGTGGTGTATGTGCTCAAGTGAATTTTTGTTTAAGACGCCCTAATGGAACTAGAATGCATCACTGCAAAGCTAGAAAGAGAAAGGTGTCTATTTTACTCAAGAGGGAATATGCCAATTTCTTTTATTCTATAAATATAAAGCCAGAATTTTAAAAACCAGTCTTGTTCAAGCAAACACAAGCGTACAGACATGCATGTGTATGTGTACATACACACACACATACATACATGCACACGCGCGCACACACACACACACACACATCCTTTTCTGGGAGATACCCCCAACTCTTTTTAACTCTCTAGACCTAGAGCAGTGTTGATGTGACTTAACTCCTTTAATCAGTATTGTCTGTACATTTATGTTTCCTACTTATTCTCACACACTGTATTTATCTACTGGACAAATGCGGAAAAACTTTGATGCCCTAAGTATTTCAAACATAGAGGATAACATGTGGGAAATTCATCTTGGAATCCCTCTCCGGCTGGGCTTCAGTCCACAGTTTCGGCACTCAGTTCTCCAGTGGTAACCGATAGCATTCTCTTCACATACCACTCATTTCTCTTTCTGTTGGTCTACCTCCTCCAGTGCTTTGACTGCACTGAATGCCTACTATGTGTCCAGAACTGGAGAACAGATCATTAAACCACTTTCTTCTCTGCAACTGCTGAAGTGCTGTTACAGCTGGGGAATTCCAGGCTCCCAGAAGTAGCAAGGACGCAAGAAAGAAAGAGAGATGTTTCACTAATGGAAAACAGAGACAGCAAGTTTTCTGGCTTGTATTCAGGTTTGAAGTCAGGCACGTGGGGTGCACAAAGCTTCCTCATAAACAAAATTTTCCCTGGTTATTAAGCATATCGAGTGCCGTAGTCCACAGAAAGAAAGTTCTTTTGCCAGCCCTGTTCCATTTCAGCAGCTCAAAGTGAGAGTACAGAACAGGAAAACAGAAGGAATAAAAGAAACAAATATTCTGATAGGTGAATCTTCTTGTTGCCCACCTCCTAACCCATCTCTAATCGGAAATTAACAAACTGACATTCCGATTTAAAAAAAAAAAAAAAAATCAACCTCTTCTACTTCACTCACTGAATAATGAAATGTAGGTTCATGAAATGGGAAAGGATTGCTTTTAAATTTTGAATGGTCTGGAGCTATATGTCCATTTTCTGCAAAGTCCTGAACTACTCCAATGTACTGTTTTTAAATAATATTTTATTGTGTTTTAAAGTTTACACAGCAAATTAAGTTCCTGTTTAACAATTTTTATACAAATTGTTTATGACATTGGTTACATTTTTCACAATGTGTCAGCATTCTCATCATTTCCATTCTGTTTGTTCTGTTTCCATTAATCTAGCTTCCTGCCCCTCTTTACCATCTCATCTTTGCTGTAGGGTAAATGTTGGCCGTTCGGTCTCATACAGTTGATTATTTATGCGAGCACAGTACTCACGGGTGATACTATTAATTTTATACGCAAATCTATTATTTGGGTAAAGGGCGACCTCCGAGAGCAGCTTTAGTTCTAAGTTAAAAGGGTATCTTAGAGCCACAGTCTCAGGGGTTCCTCTAGTCTCTACTGGTCCAGTAAGGCTGGCCTTTTTTAGGAATTTGAGTTTTGTTCCACATCTTTCTTCCATTCTATCTGGGACCTTCTATTGTGTCCCTGGTCAGAACAGTCGGTAGCGGTGGCCAGGCACCATCTAGTTCTTCTGGTCTCAGGCTAAACAAGGCTGTGGTTTGTGCGGGCTATCTGATGTACTCTCTTGTTGACTAACTTCTAAGGTGGGCAAAAAACTATGTATTCAACTAAAGTAATAGGCAATATAATCCAGTGGTTCCCAAACAATAGTACCAGATGGAGTTTTCCATGACTAAATTGTGAAAAGTAAGAGAATGTATACTGGTGTATACAAAAAAACGCACATACATATAAAAATATATATATATATATACATATAAGTCGCTGTAAAATTGCCAAAAGTTCATTATTCTCAGATTCTGATTGCTATAATTTCTTGGTATAAATTGAGGTTTCCTTTATGAAAATGATAGTGATGGTAAGTGATGCCAGCATTTCATCTGTTGTTTTATTTTATTTTTGTTGCTGAGAATATACACAGCAGAACATACACCAAGTCAACAATTTCTACATGTACAATTCAGTGGCACTGATTACATTCTTCAAGCTGTGCAGCCATTTTCATCCTCCTTTTCTGAAGTCCTCCTCCCCCATTAACGTAAACTCAATGCCCCTAAGTTCTCCATCTAATCTTTGGAGTTGTTTTGTCAAATTCGACCCCGTATGGATAAATCTTAAAGAGGCACAATGCAGACATCCTTTACGAGTTAAGCTAAACTACTGTTTGGTTTTAAGAAGACTTCAGGGGACATTTTTTGTTTAATGTTTAAAGATTATCTCAGGGCAATAATTTCAGGGGCTCATTCAGCCTCCACGGCTCCAAAAAATCTGAACTCTACTGAATTCCATTAGAATTTGAAACTCTATTCTGCATTTTCCCTCTTTTGATCATGATTCTTCTGCACAATCTTTGATCAAATGTTCACTAATGGTAGGCAGACATCATCCAGTTCTTCTGGTCTCATGGCAAAGGGGGCAGTTATATACGGAGGGAATTAGCCATACATTCCATTTCCTCTTATGCCTATGTAGAAAAGTCAATACTTACAACTGTCTATCAGTTCCCCAATTTTTATTGCTATTATAGCTATTTATTGTCAAAAAGAACATTTCAAAATTTATCCTGAAGTACAACACTGTCAGTGACAGGATAATACCCATACACCTACAAGGAAGACTGGTTACTACGACTATTATTCAAATTTATGCACGAACTACTAATGCCAAAGATGAAGAAATTGAAGATTTTTACCAATTTCTGCAGTCTTGAAATTGGTCAAAAATGCAATCAAGATGCAATGATTAATTATTAGCATTGGAATGCAAAATTTGAAAACAAAGAAGAAGGACCAGTCGTCGGAAAATAAGGTATTGGTAAGAGAAACAATGCCGGAGATCACATGATAGAATTTTGCAAGACTGATGGCCTGTTCACTGCAAATACTTTTTTTCAACCACATAAATGGCAGCTATACACATGGATTTCACCAGATGAAATACACAGGAATCAAACTGACTACATCTGTGGAACAAGACTGTGGAGAAGCTCAATATCATCAGTCAGAACAAGGCCAGGGGCGGAATAGACCATCAACTGCTCATATGCAAGTTCAAGCTGAAGCTGAGGAAAATTCAAACAAGTCCACAAGAATCAAAGTACAACCTTGAGTATATCCTGCCTGAATTTCGAGACCATCTCAAGAACAGATCTGACGCACTGAACAATAATGACTGAAAATCAGACGAGTTGTGGGATGACAACAAGGTCATCAGATATGAAGAAATCAAAAGGTCACTAAAGGGACAGGAAAGAAAGAAAAGACCAAAACAGATGTCAAAAGAAGCTCTGAAGCTTGCTCTTGAACATAGAGTAGCTAACAAAACTGAGCCAAACAATGCTGTCAAGTCAAATCCAACTCATAGCCACTCTATAGGACAGGGGAGAACTGCACCATAGTGTTTCCAAGGATCCGCTGGTAGACTTAAACTGCCAACCTTTTGCTTCACAGCCAAGCTCTTAACCACTGCACCACCAGGGCTCCAGAGTAGCTAAAGCAAAAGGAAAAAATGATAAAGTAAAAGAGCTGAACAGAAGATTTCAAAGGGCATCGAAAAGACAAAGTATTATAATGAAATGTGCAAACATCTGGAGTCAGAAAACCAAAAGGGGAGAACATGCTTGGCATTACTCAAGGTGAAACAAATGAAGGAAAAAAAAAAGTCTCAAGTTGCAATATTGTAGGATACTATAGGCAAAATGAAGAACAATGCAGCAAGCATCAAAAGATGGAAAGAATGCACAGAGTCACGGTGCCAAAAAGAACTGGCTGATATTCAACCATTTCAGGAGGTAGCATATGATCGAGAACTGATGGTACTGAAGGAAGAAGTACAAGCTGCACTGAATGCATTGGTGAAATACAAGATCTCCAGGAACTGACAGAATACCAACTGAGATGTTTCAACAAACAGATGCAATGCAGGAAGCACTCATACTCTATGCCAAGAAATTTGGAAGATAGCTACCTGCCCAACTGACTAAAAGAGATCCATATATGTACCCATTCTAAAGAAAGGTGAACCAAAGGAATGTGGAAATTATCAAACAATATCATTGGAAACCGTGGTGGCATAGTGCTTAAGTGCTATAGCTGCCAACCAAAGGGTCAGCAGTTTGAATCCGCCAGGTGCTCCTTGTCCTATAGGGTTGCTGAGTCAGAATCGACTCGACAGCACTGGGTTTGGTTCAGTTTGGTTTGGTTTATCATTAACATCACATGCAAGTAAAAGATGGTTTCAGCAGTACATCCACAGGAAACTGCCAGAAAATCAAGCTGGATTCAGAAGAGCATGTAGAACAAGGATTATCTTTGCTGATGTCAGATGGATTTTGGCTGAAAGCAGAGAATGCCAGAAGGATGTTTACCCATGTCTAATTCACTATCCAAAGGCATTCGACTGCGCGGATCATAATAAATTATGGGTACCATCGCAAAGAACAGGAATTCCAGAACACTTAATTGTGTTCACGAGGAACCTGTACATAGCTCAAGAGGCAGCTGTTCGAACAGAACATGGGAATACTGCATGGTATAAAATCAGGAAAAGTGTGTGTAAGGGTTGAACCTTTTCACCATTCTTATTCAATCTCTATGCTAAGCATATACTCCAAGAAGCTGGATATATCCATGAAGGAGAAAGAGGCATCAGGATTGGAGGAAGACTCATTAACAACCTGTGATATGCAGATGACACAACCTTGCTTGAAGCACTTCCTGTTGAAGATCAAGGACTACAGCCTTCAGTATGGATGCACCTCAACATAAAGAAAGCAAAAATCCTCACAACTCGACCAATGAGCACCATCATGATAAATGCAGAAAATAGTGAAGTTGTCAAGGATTACATTTTACTTGGATTCATAATCAATGCCCATGGATGCAGCAGTCAAGAAATCAAATGACATTTTGCGTTGGGCAAGTGTGCTGCAAAAAACCTCTTCAAAGTGTTCAAAAGCAAAGGTGTCACTCTGAGGACTATGTGGTATTTTCAATTGCCTCACATGCATGCGAAAGATGGACAATGAATAAGGGAGACCAAAGAACTGACGCTTTTGAATTATGGTGTTGGTGAAGGATACTGAATATACCACGGACTGTCAAAAGAACAAACAAATCTGTCTTTGAAAAAATACAGCCAGAATGTTTCTTAGAAGAGAAATGGTGAGACTTCCTCTTATGTACTTTGGACATGTTATTAGGGGGGACCAATCCTTGGAGGACATCATGCTTCGTGAAGTAGAGGGTCAGCAAAAAGGGGAAGATAGACTGACACAGTGGCTGCAACAATGGGCTCAAACACAGCAAGGATCATGAGGATGGCGCAAGACCTGGCAGTGTTTTCCTTCTGTTGTACACAGGGTTGCTATGACTTGGAACCAACTTGATAGTACCCAACAACAACAACATATCATAGTCAAAGGATTAATTTCCGTATTTTATAAAGTTATTTAACTTTAAGTTGGTCATAATATTTCCTGGCAATTACACATCATTTCCCTAATCCTCTCATTCTCTGAAATGATTATTCCATACCTTTACCTTTCTAGTCACACTTGCAACGTTTCCTTGCCCACCCTCACTCAAAGTTAATGAGCCTGGCCTCACTGAGAAAACAGAAGCAATCAGAAGAGAATTTCCACATGTTTTCTTCTTGTCTACCCAACTACCAGCTTCTGAACCTTTCTTTTACTTTCTGTGAATGAAACAAATGCCCACGCTCCTGGTTACAGTCATCTCCTCCACCAGCGCATAAGAATCCATCTTCTTTAGCTACTCAATAGCATTACCCCAGCACTTTTCCCATCTCTCTCATATCACCAATTTCTCTCACTATATTATTCCTATATGAGACATACACACTATACTCTGTCCAATCTTAACAAAACCCTCTCCTGGCACCTCTGTCCAGATAGGTTCCCATTTTTCTCATCTCTTTTATATCAAAATTCCTAAAAAATAGCCAATTCTTGCATTTCTAAGTCCTCTCCTCCCATTCTCTCTTAAACCCATTCCATTCAGGAATGTTTCCCTACCACTACTCCAAAACTACTGTGATCAATGTCACCATGACCTCCACATAGCTAAAATCAATGATCAATTCTGAGTTCTTATCTTACTACACCTCTCAGCAACATTACCATGGTTGACTACTCCTGCCTCCTGGAAACACTGGCTTCACTTGGCTTCTAGAATACCACACTCTCTTGGTTCTCCTCCTACCTCACTGGCCTCTCCTGTACTTTGCTTGCTTCTCGTCTGCTGTTTCATCTTCATCTTCTCAAGCTCTATAACTTGTAGTACTCCAGGGTTCTGTTCTTGATTCTCACTCTTCTCATTTGGTACTCTCAACTTTAAACACCTTCTCTATGCTGAAGACTCTTAAATTTATCATCACCAGCCCATACCTCCCTTTGAACTTCAAACTAGTGTATCGAACTGTCTCTTGGATATCTCCAAGAATATGTCCAACAGGAATCTCAAACTTAACACTGCTCCTCCCCTACCTACCAGAAATAAACTTATTTTCCCATAATCTTTCACCTCAGTTACTTATAACTCAATCCTTCCAGTTACTCTGGTCCAAAGCCTTGGAGTTATATGTGAATCTTCTCTCCTTTGTTCTCTTTCTCTCTCTCTTACCACATATTCGATCTGTCTGTATTAAAATACATACATAATTTAACCACTTGTCACCATTTCTGCTACTACTATAACCCTAGTTCAAAGCACTACCCCTCTCACCTTGATTATTATAATACCCTGTCTCCCCTCTTATCCCCCTTTAGTCTAGTCTCAACACAAAAGGCAGACTGGTCCTATTAGAATATAAGTCTGATGAAGTCTGCTCAAAATTCTCCAATGGCTTGCCACTTTCATTCAGCGTAAAAGTGCTTACAAAGATCAACCAAGCCCTAATCCACTTGCCTCTCCACTATCATCGCTCTGCTCTTATTTCCTGCCGCAACTCTCCTTCACTGGACTCCAGCCACACTGGCCTTCTTATTACTCCTTGACATACAAGGTATACTTCCACCCCAGGCCCTTATCTTTGCTGTTCCTTTCTGCCTACAGTGCCTTTCCTCTAGATAACTTTCATGGCTTGCTCCCTTCACCTTCATGTTTTGCTCAAGTATTACTTTCTCAGTGAGTCCTTCCCCGACCACCCAGTTAAACTGTACCTCTCCTTCCATGCTTTGTTTTTCAGTGCAGTATTTATCACTTACTAATTTACCATGTAATTTGCGTACTTAATTTATGTCTCTCTTTCTTCACAATAGAATAAGCTCATAAGGGCAGAGATTTTTGTCCATTTTGTTCATTGTTCACTGATATATCTCCAATACCTAGAATAGTTACCAGCACATGGTAGTCATGCAAATATTTAATAAATGAGTAAATTAATAAAGTGATATAAAAAGCATCAAAACCCGATAAGAACTGAACACATAATAGAAAAATGGGCAAATAATATGATCAGATAGTTCAAGGAAAATGAAACATAAATGGCTCTTAAACACATGAAAAGATGTTCAATCTCACAGATAATAAAAAAATTAAAATTAGGTATCATTTTTTTCACCTATTAAATTGGCAAATATATTAAAATTTATTAACAAGTTCTGTGGATGAGGCTTTGGCAAAACAGGCATACACAGACATTGTTGGTGGGACTATAAATTGGCACAGACTCTTTGGAGGGCAGTTGGCTCTACACATCAAAACTACAAATGCATACATCCTTAACCCAGGAATCCTTCTCAGAATTTATCCCACAGATACACTTGCACACATGCGAAATGACTTATGACAATGTTATTTACTGTCAAATGTTTGCAATAGTAAAGACTGGAAACATCTAAGTGCCTATCAACAGGGGACTGGTTAAAAAATTGGGGTACATATACACTGTGCATTACTTGCAACTACAAAAAAGATAATGAGGAAGCTCTCTTTGTATTTATATTGGAAGCATCCAATATATACTAACCCCACTAACCCACTGTTGTCGAGTCGATTCCGACTCATAGATACTACTAAGTGAAATATGCCAAGTATGGAACAATGTGAATAGTATGCTTAGTTTTGTATATAAAGGAAGTAAACGTATATTAGTATTTTCTTGTATCAGCATAGAGAAACTCTGGAAAAATACAACACAAATGAAACCGACAATGCAGTTTCTCTGGAAGACAGATGGATCCTAGGTACACAGGGAACAGGGTATATGTGAGACTGCATTATATATACTTTTTAGATTTTTGAACAATGTAGATTTATGACCTAGTCAAATAATTATATTAAAAAATCAGATTGAACTACAAAAAGAGAGAAAGAAAGAGAAGGGAGCTGCTATGCAAATTAATGATGCAAATAGACTTTTAGGAGGAATGCATAAATTACTTGAGGCAACATTTTTAAATGAACATGCTGTAACAAAAACATCCACCAAATAGTAAAGCTAATCCCCTAAGAACCTTCTGCAGATATGATTCTATAGGCCTGTTGTGAGTTACTCAAAGTATTTAAAAGTAGTAACATGATGCCTGTTTGAAAATATTTTAGAAGTCATATTTCCTACCGGCTTCTCAAATTGGCCCATATCCCAATTAGTTCAAACGGTGCTTTTCATGTGTGGTAAGTTCTATGACAAATCTCACAGTCTATTAATATTACTGTGTAGGGTGTTAACAGGTATGAAGAATGCATAGTGTGATTTTTTCCTCCCCTACAACATATTAAAGGAAATTTCAAAAATCAAATTTCTTTAAATTGCTTAAACAAATGTTTCCAATAAGGGGGCGAAAAAGACCATCAAATATTACAGCAATCAAGGCTTTTCAGCCATATAAGTTAGGTCATTAAAAACAAGTCTTACCGTACTTCAGCTGGTGTACTTGCAGAATAGGGATTTGCAGAACAAGCCAGAATTCTAATGACTGCTCCAGGATGATAGGTCTCCAGAACATGTACAGCTGTAGGATACACCTGTTGTTCAAAAGCAAGTTCCACATAGTCCTGGCTCTGAAAATTAGGTGGCGTCCTCTTGAATGGCAAGGAAGCACTAGGACATTGATCCCACCATGTTCCATAAGTTCGAAACACAGCTGTCTGAGTGAAGTCACCAGAACTTGGGAATACATTTGGTACACCTGCCAGATTCCACATGGTATAGGACATACTATTCTCACTTCCATAATGGGAACTGAAATCCACTACTTCTTTGGCATACTGGACCACCTCTGCATTGAGAGGGGAAGTCCGGCTGTTTGATTCTATAGTCCTATGGCTGTTCATCATTTCTCCTCTTGTAGCTGTCCTGGCTCGGCGCCGAAGGCATATATAATAAAACATAGTCAGAACTGTTAACATGGGAAAGACTGGTGACATCTAGACGTGAATTATGAAGCTTCGAAAGGTCAGGTGTCCTCAGTACGATGCATGAGCTCTTTGAAGGATGTTCTAAAAAATGAATGGCTTGGTGAAGTAAAATAAATAAGCAGAAAAATGCATGGAAAAGGTAACTAACAGGCTTTTCCCCCAGTGTAATTTCCCAGGACAAAACTCCAAAAAAAACAAGTTTTAAACTGAAAATGTGAATCTCTGGAATAAAGAATTCATCTAATGTATTTCTAAGAAAACTAAATATTATAAATGTATACAATTTTATGCCATATGAGAAACAAAACTGGTATTTAAGGCAATGGAAGATGTATGATCCAAAAAGATCTATTTCATACAAAATTGTACCCATCATTCAACAACCTAAATCCTTGAACTTTTAAAATTAAAATTTAGAACACATGGTGAACCACTAAAATGCTGCCGTAAATTCAGAAGAATTGCTGTAATTTCACATTTTAACAAATGATTTTCTATTAATTATTACTTTCTTCCAAACATGTTAAGTACAGATTTCATAATATGGGAATGTAGCTTTCTGGAGTTGACAGTTAATCCAGACCAACTAAATTAACTGCCTTACACATCACAGATCACCAGACAGTGTTTAATTTATAACTCTTAGCATTATTTTTTGGGGTAGTCCACTGCTGGCTGCCATCTGGTCTGTTGCCAGCTATACTTAGAAATCACTCACCCCAGATTGAATGGTCACAGGATACACAGAGGAAATGCAAAAGTTGGCACTCATCCATGCGGACTGAAATTTGCATTCTGACTTCAGGTACAAAGGCTGAAATATGACATTTTCTTACCTGTAAGACAAAAGTTTCAGAATATATTTTTATTTCCAACTTAAGAAGTCAAATACACCAAAAGATTATTATTATACATAGCCATTTATTAGACATAGTATTCAAATTGTAGCAGGTCACATTTTTCTGAACCTTGTAGACAATTTTGGGTAATTAATATTTTTAAATTTAGCACAAAATATAACAAAAATATACTAATGAATCCTTTCTATATAAAGGTCACAAACCCATAGCTTATGCATCAAACTATGTCTGTAGACACATTTTATTGGCATCAAACAGCTCTGTAAAATTTGAATTAGTTTGCAGCCTTTAACAATCAAGAGGAATCCATGAGAAGAGTCTTGCCTGAGCTCTCCCAGCAGCTGCCATTGTTCCCAGCCAACTCTACTAGCTTATAATCAGGCTTGGCTGCTGTCCACATTGAATAGGTGACTACCTGTCTATATAAATAAGAAATCAAACATACTTATTTTTGTACCTGTAAAGTCTTGAATTTAACTTCTCCTCCGTAAAAGAAGGAAAATGTATTAACTTTTATTTAATAGAGAAATATGTGAGCCTTCCAAAACTTTAGAATTAAGATTGCAAAATATGACTTGCATTAAAGGTCTTTCCCATTCAAATATCTCCAATGGCTTTCTCTAACCTACAAAATATAATCTAAATTCCTTGGCTTGGCATTTCAAGGCTCTATTCAAACTGGATCCATCTCTTGTTGTCTAACAATCAACCCAGTCAAGTTCTAATCGCCCTTCATATTTTAAGTCTCATTTCCTCTATCATTCCTTTTCCAACTACTTTATTCCACATAAGTACACTTTTTATGACTAATAAGGCTTACTCTCTGGAACCTACTGGTTTCCATTTGTATCAGATCTATGTCCTAGCTCCACAAGAGTGGAGATTAGGAGTGCGTTTCTTAAAGGCGGGAATCTAGGCAAACATCTTTATTTTTCACAGTGCTAAGTGTATGTGTAGTAGGCATAAAATGTTTGGTATGTTGCTAGAATGGAGATAAGCAACCAAAAAAAAAGTTTTTTATAAAAGTCTGGAAACATTTAAAATTATGTAACAACATCCCTCCACCTCTCAACCCCAGCCAAATTCAAACACAATGAAATGCTTAATAAAATGTAAATAAAGAGCTGAGCTTGAAACACACAAGGAAAACCCACAGCTGTGAGAAGCAGAGAAGAAAGTCAAACAGAAACTAACTTGACTCATGGAACCAGTTATGGGCCTTAATGGTTAGAAGGGGGCTTTCTGCCACCCAAGCAGAGATTATTCCAAGTCATGGGTCACATTTGGAAGAACCTTCACAAAACCAAGTCTCAGGAAGCCTATCTAGGAAATCAGGAACTATGAAAACTGAACTTACTGGCCGGGAAGCTTGAGGAGGCATGACATCAACTGAGGCAGTGGAGGGAGTCACTAGAGGGAAATTAGAACCCTATTAGGCATTGCCTTAGTTACCAGGTGCTGCTAAAACAGGAATACTTCAAGCGGGTGGCTTTAACAAACAAAAATGTATTTTCTCATAGTTTAGGAGGCTAGAAGTCCGCATTCAGGGCACCAGCTCTAAGAGAAGCCTTTCTCTGTCGGCTCTGGGGGAAGGTCCATGTCATCAATCTTCCCCTAGTCTAGGAGCTTCTCAGAGCTGGGACCCTGGGTTCAAAGAACATACGCTGCTCCAGGCTCTCCTTGCTTGGTGGTAATGAGGTCCTTCTCCTCTCTTCTTGCTTCTCTCTTTTATATCTCAAAAGAGATTGACTCAAGATACAACCTAATCCTGTAGATTGCAACCCTTCTCATTAACATCATAGAGTTTAGGATTTACAACCCACAGGATAAATACATCAGATCACAAAATGGAGAACCACCACACAACACCAGGAATCATGGCCTAGCCAAGTTGACAAACATTTTTGAGGGACATAATTCAATCTGTAACAGGCATGTACCATGCATACAGTATGGACCTAAATTCACATTTCCTTCATGACTTAGGATCACTTCCCCCACCACAAGCAAGCCAAAAAAATATATAGTTTTAAGTAATTCCAAACACTTTAAACTTTAAGGTGTGGTAGGGACAAATGTAGAACCTCTTTGCAAGGATGCTTCCACAACCCAGAGCAGACTAAGCCCTCATAGAAGATGCATCACAGTTAAAAAAAAAAAAAAAAAAAAACCACAGGACACAGGAGAAAATGAACCAAATGGAGGCAGTCAGTAAAGTCAGCAGATGCAGGAAATCTGTAACCCAAGAACAAGAAATAATAGAACAATCTGAATAAGACTTTGTCTGGAGAAGGGTAACAAAGCACCTATTAAAGTAAATAAGATCTTTCTGCAGCACATACTCTTAATGCTGATAAATCATGAGTCAATGAACCAGACTCCCCTCAGGACATGTAACACCGAGTGCTGAAGCGCAGGTAATGTTACGGATGTGGGGAAAAACAATTATCTAGTTATATCACTTCTTTATTCAAACTGTTCACCTACCACGAGTACAAACCTGTCAAAATTTTTTTTACAACTACAAAAATCTCTAATCCTTAGCACCAAAATTTGAGATACAGCTTTTTCTCTTAAAATATATACTTTATTTCAAAATAGGCCTCCAGGTAAATTTAAATGGGTCATTTTCCAAAAAAAAGTTACTTGGTCCTTTTCTTTCTTAAAAGAAAAAGAACCAGTGACATACAGTAGCCCCCCCTTATCTGTGGTTTCATTACCCGTGGTCAGCCCCAGTTCTAAAGTGTTAAACGAGTAGCATAATAAAATCTTGAACCCGGAGACCACATTCACATAACTTTTATTACAGCATGTTGTTATAATTGTTCTATCTTATTAATACTGTTGTCAATCTCTTACTGTACCTAATTTATAAATTAAACTTTATCATCGGTATGGATGCACAGGACAATAGGGTTCAGTATTATCTGCGGTTGCAGGCATCCACAGGAGTCTTAGAATGAATCCCCTGCGAGTAAAGGGGGACTGCTGTAGAGCTAAACTGTAAAAGTAAATCTAGGAAATAAAGAACAACTAAATAACAAGCACCTGACTTAATTGACAGATCAGCTAAATTGGAAGACTGGATGTTGTATTCCTGGGGATCACCATGGGAAGGACAGAAAACTGTTTGCCAAGATGGATGGATAAGTTTCACTGTATAATCTTTGTACATCATTTCTTACTCTATAATCTATGAACTGCTTCAACTAAGCTCCTTCCACTTTCTTTCTAAAACCGTATTAATCATAAGAGTAAAGCAGTTTTATAAAACCAAGGAAGCATCTACAAAATATTATTCATGTGAGCTTTTCTAATCATTTTTGGCAAAATGAAGATTAAGACAAATTGTGAAAATCAAATTCTGTTTGACATACCAAGCCACAAGATTTATAACTATTTACCAGGTGGCTTTTACTATTGTGGGTTATCAGGTAATATTAAATACATTAAGACTGTCATATGGGTTATACAATTTTTAAGTTGTTTTAAAGTTAAATAAAAATTTTTGAAGTAAAATTTTACATTGTGGCAACATACGTGAGTTATAAATTATAAAGAAATGTACATATGTATTATACGTTCATAGTTTAGTACAGAAGAGAAACGCAAAATGGATGCTTTGTTTTTTCTAACTATGGATAAGTGTAATTTTGAGAGTTAATTTTCTGTGAGATAAAGCTAAAAATGATAAAAGAAATTTTTTTTGAAAGAAGAGCAGTGTAAGAATCAATATATTTATTCTTTTCCCTACAGTCTTATTCAATATAACAGAATCTAAAACCTGTTTTTGAAAGTAAATAAGGCATACAAATAAAAAAGCGAAATGTGTAAACCTATTGTTAACACCCTTCATTGATTCTAAACTCCTTCACAATCTACTAAGATGACACACAGAAGTGTTTTGGGGGTGGGGAAGAGCATATGGAGAAGAAAGGATAGCTCCCTCTACTTTTCCCTGGGAAGTGAAGCTGAAAGGGGGAGCAGTGCCACTGTCTCAGGACTCATATGGGCAACAACAACCAATGCAGAAAGCCCAAATTGTCCATGTATGTACTGTCTGGACTTTTGCAAAAGTGTGGAGGTGATTTGGGATAACCAATGAACATCCCAATGGGCAATAAACAAAATGTAAAAGATACAATAACTCTATTTTATGAGGAGAATGGGAATCAAAGACAAAAAGATTTTGGTCCCACTTGACACAAATAAATATCAAATTTGTCCAAGAGGATGATTATAAAATAAACCTTTCAAGAGGTACTTTCTCTTCCAGTTTATTCAAAAAGCTACTTTATAGACTCTCACAACATTTTTAAAAAAAAACAAAAAACATTATTTCCTATCTAACAAAAAGTCAAAATTAGAAATAGGGTGGTCTTTATTAGCTGCTTAACCCAATCAGTAATCAACAATGATTATGGGTTGGGAAAGTCTCCACAACACACTGATCTTTTATACTAGCATAATCTAGGAATATGAAACAACCCTTTTTATTTGTATCATGAGACTTTCATACTCCTTGGGAAACAACTTGCTTTATACATGATTTTATTATAATACAACTTTATTTTCAACCACATCTTTCATATTATAAAATGCTTAACAAAGTTAAATAATACAATTACAAGGAAAGCTGTAACAGTGGAAAAGAGAAATTAAGAGGTATAGACAAGGGAGAACATATGTTTACCACTGAGATTTGAAGTGAGATGGGGAGTCGATGAGGCGGAGAGAAGCAGGATGGCAGGAACTGCAGAGAAGATGGTTTGTGCTTCTGCAGAGGTAAGGGGAGGAAGGAAAAGGACTCTTTGTGAAATAAACAAAGGGAGGCAATGAGAATGAATCAGAGCCAGGACAAGGAAAAGGCTAGGTTGTGGATTGTGATTTTCATGCAACCTGGATGATAATTTTCTTTCAAATCTGGATAACAATTTTAAAACTCAAAAGAGGATTCTCAACTTATATTAAAGTAAAAAGACATGGAAAAAAGATATGACAGACAATAAAGAAGCACAGTCATATTTTGAAAGAAAGTAGTAACACAATTCTCACTTGCAAAATAGTCTACAAAGACATGCTAATAAGTGATAGAGAAAGTAAGGGTTGAGATAGCTTTGCAGGATACCACCAATATGCAACAGAGTGCATAAGATTGTGGCAAATCAAGAAAAAAAGGCCAAACCTTAAATGTTATAATTCATGAATCCTGCTGAAACTGATCAAAAGACACTATTTTGAGAAAAGGGCTTTTCGGGTAGAATCTAAAAATGAAGATATGGGGGAATGGAGGAAAATATCAATGAAGAGTGGAACTGTACCTTAATTTGGTGCAGCATCTGACATAGTCAGCCCCTCTCCTAGTCTTTCCCCTCCAGGCTTCTATACCACCACATGCTCTTAGATCTCCTCCTTCTTCTCAACCTCCTTCCTGGGTCATCTTCCTCCTCATGTCTTTTAAATATATAAGGCTACCATTACAGGAAGGCCTTTTTGATGACATGATATATAAGGACGTTCCCCCTACCTTTGCACTGGTCTATCTCCCTCTCCCTTGCGCTGCCACACCCGAACCCTTGCTGTAGACCCACCAGAATATCTGTGCCCTCAACAGTACTTATGCTTTCACACATCAACATCTTCAAGTCATCAGCTGAGGCTGGGTGGCTCTGGAATGGCCTCTCTTTCTCTGCTCACTGCTTGGCATACTCTCATTCATCCTTCAATGTCAGGTTCATACCTTAATTCACACCATATTCACTACCCACTTTTCCTTTGCTCTTACATTTTGTGTGCCATTTCAGTTATCTGCTGTCTTAGGCTGGGTTCTCCAGAGAAACAAAATTAGTGAAGTGTGTGTGTGTGTATGTAAAAATGTATACATATATATATAAAGAGAGAGAGATTTATCTTAAGAAAATGGCTCACGCAGTTGTAGAGGCTGACAAGTCCCAAGTCCGTGGGTCAGACATCAGGCAGGATGCTTCTCCTGACTCACGTAGCTGCAGGGGCTGACAGACTCAAAATCGGCAGGTCAGATGGCAGGCTGCTGGCTCACAGGCTGTAGAGGCTAATGAATCCAAGATCAGTGGGTAAGACAGGCAAGAATGCCAAGAACTGGAGGTCAGATGATGACGAGCCAGATGCAGGGTGCCAAGCAAGAGGAAGCTTTGTCCCCACGTCTGTATATATACTGGATGCAGGCCACATCCCCAAAGAAACTTCCCTTACAACTGATTTGCTGATCACATCTTGGAGTATTTCCACATCATTACATAACTGTCAAACCACTGAGAATCACAGTGCAGACAATATATTTCTCTACCCCAATACACTATGAATTCCTCAAGTTCAGAGAATGTGCCTTCATTATAACCATACGCTTGGGGCCTAACACATCATATACGCTCAATAAACATTTGTTCTATTTTTGGGATCAAGCCTGGCAGAGTAGATGGCATGAAGAGAATTAAAATAAATGAGCTTAAAATCAGCACCAGAAACTAAATCTATGACTCTTCAAGGTAAAGCACATGTAGACCAATAAATGAAGCAAAAAAGTTTCATATCTTGATATAGAGAAAAAGAAGGAAAAAAAATGGATAATAAAAACTGAAACACAGTAGGTAAGAATCAAATGTAAGAACTTCTCTGAAGCCATCCAGGAAGGAATAGTATACATATTGAAATCTGACTGTTCAAAGAGAATATAAAAAAGTGGTAACTTTTATTAGTACAAAAGAAGTCACTGAATACATAAGAGAGACTTGACTCTGGCCACAAAGACACTCTGATTGAAATTAAAGATTGATTCATGAGAGAGATGATTGGAGAGGTAAAAGAAAACTATTTCTTCAAATACAATGATTTTTTAACACTCCAAATCTATATTAAGACCATAGGTTGATTATGGAGAACTGGAAAAGGTATGGGAGAAAAAGAAGTTCCTTAAGAAAAAGGGGAGGTGGGAGAGATAACCTAAGAGCAAGAAGAGACAGGCCAAGAGAGGTGATAATATAAGAGCAAGGACAAAAAAAGACAGGCTAATATCATTCTGGTGTTAGATACATTGGTGAAGAGCAAAGGCTGAGTGTTAGCAAAAGCATTTTTTTTTTCTTCATCATAACTATTTACCTTCCCATTGTACTATACGCTTAAAACTAATACATTATAAAAATGTAAGTGTCAGTCAGGAAACTACTGGGGCTGGTATCTTACCACTTTATGTGTGCCCTCTTCCTCTAAGTAAATTCTCCTCCAGTTAAAACATGTCTATTATATTTTTTAATTAATAAGGATCTGATGCAAAACAAATGGGTGGAATTCTTCACTGAACCAAGTGAATCAACAGGAATAAAACAGCCTCCTGTCTGGTCTAAAAGCTTCTTGAAAATCTAGGCAAACGAATCAGAAGGGAGATAGCAGGAGATCCAGCCAGGAAGAGGCCCCAACGCTCTAGACGCAGATAACCAAGATGTAAGTACAAGAAGTTAAGGATAGTCTATAACGCAGTTACCACATGAGCAGCAAAGATGCTCAGGCCTGGATGCTGAAAGGGTGTAATGTGTCTGGAAGCCTGAACTTATCCAAAAAACAAAAACTGCCCTAAAGAAATTAGCAAGAGAACAAGTAATGAAAATGCACAGGGGAAAAGCGAAGTAAAAGGGGATGGGTGATGAAGAAAGAAGTAAAGCCCAAAAGGACTAAAGGCAGAGGGATAATCTTGAAAACCAGAGATGTAAACATCATCTTTCCCTCTTCCAAGAATCCTGGTAGAGCTCGAAAATGCAAAGTTGTGACAGAAAAAGTCTGGAACACAGCAGGCTCTTCAAAAACTTCTGCTAAGTTGGTGAACAAACGGCAGTGACTAAGCCAAAGAATTCAGGCTAGGAATAAACTTGTCGGAAAAAGAGATAAGATTTAGAATCAATTTAACCTAGAAATTGATAACAGGTCATTCTACAGATCTTAGAAGAAATACAACCAGAAAGTTTCTTAGAGTGAGGATGGCAAGGCTGTGATTCGCTTACTTTGCCAACGCCATCAGGAAAAAAACCAATCACCAGAAAAGGACATCATGTTTGCTAAAGTAGAAGGCCAATGAAAAGGAGGAAAACCTTCAATGAGAGGAGCCTTGGTAGTGCAGTAGTTAAGAGGTATGGCTGCTAACCAAAAGGTCAGCAGTTCAAATCCACCGGCCACTCCTTGGAAACCCTATGGGGCAGTTCTACTCTGTCCTATAGGATCGCTATGAGTCAGAATCAACTCGAAGGCAACAGGTTTTTTTCCTTAATGAGATGGATTGACACAATAGCTGCAATAATGGACTCAAACAATCACGAAGATGGCATTCTGTTACGCATAAGGTCACCATGAGTCAGAGCTGACTGGATGGCAACTAACAAAAATTCGACAGAATGACTTCTCTTTTCTTTTTCTGTCCTAGACTGTCTAAAAAGCATATCTAAATTTCTGAAATATGTCCAATACAATTATTAGTAGCAAAAAAGCAAGAAAAGGAATTACAGGAGTCAGTGCTTTAAAAAAGTACTGACTTTAAAAAGCAAAAGAGCAGTGCTGTAGGATGAATGAATGATGATTTTCTGACACAAACCAAAAAAACCAAACCTGTTGCCATCAAATTGGTTCCAACTCACAGCGACCCTACAGGACAGAGAACTGCCCCATAGGGTTTCCAATGAGTGGCTGGTGGATTTGAACTGCAATCTTTTGGTTAGCAGCTTACCACTTAACCACTGCGCCACCAGGACTCCTTTCTGACACAATGAAGATGGAAATCCTCTTCTTGTCCTAGGTACTATCTCACAAATTGACAAGGAAGGGCATGTTTCAAATTACACAAGGTATAATATAAGGCACCACAGATACAGATGTCACAGGCTACTACGACATCTATATTTTCCCTTTTCTCTTCATCATTTAATGATGGGTAATAAACCATCTAAATGGAAGAACTGTGAATTTAGAATAACCTTAAGCCTTTAGCAGATACATAAGGTGTATTTAACTAAAAGTTGAAATATTAAAAACTAAGGATATATGGTTGAGGGTAATTTTTACGGACCTAATGAAGACAGAAAAAAAGTTACCTCCATCTAGCTATTAAGATCATACTAATCATGTGAATTTATATTAGCCAAATACTGGCTATACATCTTTGTATGTTGAAACAAAGAACAGTTCACCTAATAAAAATACACTGAATTCACAGTTAGCCTTCCTAACAAAAACTCAAGTACAATATCACAGGGATGTCATTACTAGCCATTTAGGCTAAAAGGGCAAATTACAAAAAATGGTGTACTATTAACTTCGGTTATAATTTACATTCCAAAAATGTATCCCATTTTAAGCATAGAGTTCAATGACCCATATAGCCATCACCAAAATCAAAATATAGAACATTTCCATCAGTCCAAAGGGTTCCCTGGTGCCCTGGTTATCCCTTTCAATGAATTCACTCCCTCATCCATTCCCTGCACCAGGCAAACACTGATCTTTTTGTCACTACGTATCAGACTGTCATTTATTCTAGAGTTTCATATAAATGGAACAACTCTTTTGTGGCTAATTTTTCTTAGCATATCTTTGAGACATACATACATCAGTAGTTTGCTCCTATTACTGAATTATGGATATATCTATTCGTTTGTAGATGGACATTCAGGTTGTTACTAGTTTTTGCCCATTGTGAATAAAGCTGAATGGATGTATGGATGTATCTATTCATTTGTTGATGGACATTCAGGTTGTTACTAGTTTTTGTCCGTTGTGAATAAAGCTGAATGAATATTAATGTACAAGTAATTTCATTCGGGTGAATACCAGGTTGTGGGATTGCTGGGTCTTGTGTAAATGTACGTCTAACTTTAAAAGAAACTACCAAATCCTTTGAGAATGGCTGTACCATTTCACACTTCCACCAGCAATGTATGAGGGTTCAGTTGCTCCACATCTTCACCTATCAGTTGGTATTTTCAGTCTTTAGCCATTCTAGTAGGTGGGTGGAGCCCTGGTGGTTCCGTGCTTAAGAGCTCGGCTGCAAACCAAAAGGTCGGCAGTTAGAATTCACCAGTCTCTCCTTGGAAACTCTATGGGGAAGCTCTACTCTGTCCTATAGATCCAGTATGAACCGGAATCAATTCAGTAGCACCAGGTTTGGTTTGCTTTAGTAGGTGGGTGGTGGCACCTCATGGTTTTAAATTGTATTTTTCAATTGGCAAATGAACGTAGCACCTTTTTACATGCTTGTCATTTGTATTTTCTTTAGTTAAATGTCTATTTTGCCCATATTTTGTATCAGACTTTGTTTCCTTATTATTTGAGTTCATGTTTTTGTTTTTGTCATATTTTCTAGATATAAGCTCTTCATCACATATACGTTCTACATTTTCTCCCAAACAGTGCTTGCTTTTTCATTTTCATGATATTATCTTTTAAAGAGGAAGAGTTTCTGACTTTTATTAAGCACAATTTATCATGTTTTTTCTTGTATGGTATATTTTTATGTGTCCAAATCTAAGAACTCTTGGCCTAGCCCAAGGTCACAAAGATTTTCTATTTTTTTTCCTACAAATTTTATAGTTTTAGTTCTTACATTAAATCTATAACCTACCTCAATTTTGTGTATGGTATGAAGTTTTTTTTTTTTTGCATATACTTTTTTATTTTCCTATCTCTTCTTTTAGATTGACTTAATTTTTATTGTTCTATTTTTATCTCCACTATTGGTCTTGTTTAATTTCTTCTCTCAGCAATGTTTTGTATTTTCAATGTACAAGTCTTACAAATATTTTGCTACATTTATGCCTAATTATTTCATGTTTTTAATGCTACTGTAACCTTTTTTAAGTTTTAGTTGTTCACTACTAGTATACAGAAATATAGTTGGTTTTTGTACACAGTCACGTGTCACTTAATGTTCGTGATACATCCCGTGAAAAAGGACATCTTGGATTTTGTGTGAACACCATACTATACACAGACAGTCCCCAGATTACAAAGGAGTTCCAATCCTACGTCTGTATTTAAGTTGAATTTGTACATAAGTTGGAACAGTTAGGTATAGTTCGTATCTAACATCAGTCAAAGGTTTGTCTTCGTATATACTATATAGTGTACCTTTCTATGCGTAAAAAAATTAAAGAAACACTTCCAAATACACTAAAACATCTTTAAAATACTATGGTAACAGTAATAATAATGTTTTGATGCACACTGCAAAGTGGTGCCCATTTGTTATTATGAACCATTGTATGTATCTCAAATTTTTAATACAATAGGCTTTAAGGGGGTTGGTTTGTAACTATGGGTTGTACTTAAATAGGACATTTGTAACCCGGGGACCAAGGACGTAAATGTGGTCAGATATCGCCTGAACGGATGTTATGTAGCATGACTGTAATGATTTTGTATTCTGCGTAGATAAAAACAGTCTTATATACACAAGCACATAAAGTGCAGTCTCAGTCACACAAAATGCTTCGTGTCAAATAAGTCACACACAACATGCTGAGAAATTCCACAAATTCGCTATTTTGTGAAATGTCATTTTTGTTCTGAATCTCTACCTAGGAGCAATAAAATGCTCTAATAATCATAGAGATTCTTTTATTCACTCATGCAAGTTCTGATGGCGTATTGAAAGTACAGAGTGCTCAGTGTGCAGAGTAGGGAAAAGGAAACGTCTCACTCACACATACATTTTTAAAATGTACCAACAAAAGTCATTATCTATATACACGCAAGAAAATAGAAAAAAATAGAATACGTGTTGGTCATTACTTGTAAATTAAATTATCTTACACTTTTTTATTAAATAATGCAAGCAAAAATCTATGAGTAAGAATTTGACAGCATGAAACATACAAATATCAGACAAATCTGACAGTGTCTTTGGTAACAGTTTTAGATACTTCAGACCAGTGGAAAGAATGTATATAGTAGACTTAGAATTATCAATTTCTAAAATGGAACTGAGTAATAAGCTATCATTAAAAACATAAAAATATAGTTGCAGATACACCAAGCTGGCCATCAGCTGAATATATTTTTAAAACCTGAAACATTTTACTCAAGAGTGGTATTAAACTTAGTTTCACAAGGGTCAATCCTGGGACAGATAGAATTTAATATCTTAAACCTGGGAACAGTTAATCACAGAGTAATCAAATTTTAAGATGATACCACATCGGATGCTGCAAACACTGCCAGGGAGAATGCAAACTGGTATAACCACTTTGAAAACAGTTTGGTAGTTTACTATAAAATTCAAAAGATCTTTACCAAATGATCCAAGAATCCCACTCCTAGGTATTTAGCTGAACGTACTGAAAATCTGCATTCAAATAAAAGCTTATATACAAATGTGTACAGCAACTTTATGCATAATCACCCCAAACTGGAAACATCCAAGATGTCCTTCAACACATGAATGCATAAATAATGGTGTATCTGTACAACGAAGTAATACTCAGTAATAAATAGAAACGAACTACTGATTCAGGAAATAGCATAGACGAATCTTGAATGCATTTTGCTAAGTGAAAGAAGCCAGATCCCAAAGCTTCCATATTATGATTTCATTTATATGATACTTCTCAAAAGGCCAAACTATAGGGAAGGGAAACAAATTAGTGGTTGCCACGGGGTAGAGGAGGAGAGAGGAGTTAACTGCACTAACTACAAAGGGGCTGCACAAAGGAATTTTTTGGGTGAGGGAACTGCTCTGTATACTTTATCTTTAGTCTTCATTTGTTTTGGACCAAATGATGAGTCAAGTTAGAGATATAATGCCCTTGTTTATGGGTATCCTTGTTTATTTGTTTTCAACCAGCATACTCTAAAGGACATCTACCAGTTGGCATGTTCTAATATTTGGAAAATCAAGTCCCACTTCTCTATGGCACCAAACTATAAGGATCAATCCAAACTGAGTTATTATCAGATCTGTTCCTCTCTGTCCCACTTCTGTTCTGACACCAGATACACATGCAACATTTCTTCCTCTGACTCTAACCACCCGGAATTAGGTCAGACCTCACAAGTTAAAGGGCACAGTCCTCTAGACTGCCAAGTCTGCCCAAGACCTCAGATGCCAGCTGCAAGCTTGGGTATCCCCACAACACCCTCACTTTTGACCTGCTGGCTACAAATTTGGGGTTTTCTCAATACTCTTTCAGGATGCCACCATAAATTCAGCAGTCCCCAGCCTTCTCTCTTCTGACCTATTGGTTCTCACTACTTCCTTGGGCTTGATAATTCACTAGAAGGACTCATAGAACTCAGGAAAGCACTATACTTACAATTATAGTTTTACTAAAGCAAAAAGGATACAAATGAAGATGCATTGGCAAGGTCTGGAAGGGTACCCTACAAACTCATTCCCCTCCCACATGCACCAACGTCTATTACCAAGCCCTCAAAACTTCTATGTCCAGAGCCTTTGCTTGTTGTTGTTAGCTGCCATCGAGTTGATTCTGACTCACAGTGACCCCATATATAGAGAGTAGAACTGCTCCATAGGGTTTTCAAGGCTGTGAACTCTTGGAAGCAGACTGCCAGGCCTATCTCTGAGTGGCTCTGGACTGCCAATCTTTTGGCTAGTAGTCGAGCACTTAGCCATCTGTGCCACCCAGACACTCCCTACAGCCTTTATTGGGGCCTCATCATGTACGTTTGATATATTGAATAATGTCCTCTTCTCAGATCAGCTGATATCAGCTGTGGGTCTTCCTGCCCTGGCCAGCCCCCACCTGAATCACCTTGTATTAGCTTAAATCCTCAGGTATGGCCTGGAGGCCTCATGAAACATACCTCAGTCATTGAGGAAATTCCAACATTTTATAGGTTATCTCTCAGGAATCAAGGAAAAGACAAAATCCTTTGGGTAGAGTTAAATTCTTTACTCCACACCTACCCACTCATCATGCCCAAGGCAAAGCCTGTTCAAGAACCCCAATCACTCACCTGACACTGACCCTCATGATTTCTGAAGGATTCCAGACCAGAAACAAATTAGTCAAGATGGATCTGCATGTTATACATGAGTGAAGTTAGCCATCTTACAGACAACTGAAACGTTTCAACAAACAGATGCAGCGCTGGAAGTATTCATTCGTCTATGCCGAGAAATCTGGAAGACAGCTACCTTGCCAACCAACTGGAAAATATCCATACTTCTGCCCATCCCAAAGAAAGGTAATCCAACAGAATGAGGAAATTATTGAACGATATCATTAATAGCACACACAAGTAAAACTCTGCTGAAGATCATTCAAACGCAGTTGCAGCAGTACATCAACAGGGAACTGACAAAAATTCAAGTCGGATTCAGAAGAGGACATGGAACAAGGGATATCATTGCTGATGTCAGATGAATCTTGGCTGAAAGCAAAGAACACCAGAAAGATGTTTACCTGTGTTTTATTGACTATGCAAAGGCATTTGACTGTGTGGATCATGACAGATTATGGATAACATTGCAAAGAATGAGAATTCCAGAACACTTAATTGTGCTCATGCAGAAGCTGTACATTGACCAAGAGGCAGTTGTTTGGACAGAACGAGGGCATACTGAGTGGTTTAAAGTCAGGGAAGGTGTGCGTCAGGATTGTATCCTTTCACCATACTTATTCAATCTGTATGCCAAGCAAATAATCCGAGAAGCCGGACTATTTGAAGAACGTGTCATCAGGATCAGGTGAGGACTCGTGACACAACCTTGTTTGCTAAAAGTGAAAAGGACTTGAAGCAAGATCAAAGACCACAGCCTTCAGTATGGATTATACTTCAACATAAAGAAAATAAAAATCCTCACAACTGGATCAATAAGCAACTTCAGGATAAATGGAAAAAACACTGAAGTCATCAAGGATTTCATTTAAAGTGGATCCACAATCAATGCCCAGGGAAGCAGTAGTCAAGAAATCAAAAGATGCATTGCACTGGGCAAATCTACTGCAAAAGACCTCTTTATTCATTCAAAAGCAAAGATATCACTTTAAGGGCTAAGGTGTGCCTGAACCAAGCCGTTATGTTGTCAATCGCCTTGTATGCATGCAAGAGCTGGACAGTGAATAAGGAAGACCTAAGAAGAACTGAATATACCGTGGACTGCCAGAAGAAAGAACAAATCTGTCTTGGAAGAGGTACGGCCAGAATGCTCCCTAGAAGCAAGGATGGTGAGACTTCGTCTCCCGTATCTTGGACATGTTATCAGGAGAGACCAGTTCCTGGAGAAGGACATCATGCTTAGTAGAGGGTCAGCAAAAAAGAGGAAGACCCTCAACAAGATGGACTGACACAGTGGCTGCAACAAGGGGCTCCAGGAGAACAACGACTGCAAGGATAAGGCAGGACAGGGCAGTGTTTCATTCTGCTGTACTCCGGGTTGCTATGAGTTGGAACCGACTGGACAGCACCTAACAACAACAAACAATTAAAGGAAATGGTCTTCAATAAAAGTGAATGCAAACATTAGTTGAAAAATAATTATTATCCTTAGTGTGCTGACACGGTGTGTTGTTATCAGCTGCTGTGGAGTCCGCCCAGACTCATGGCGACCCCAGTGTCTCAGTTATCTAGTGGCACTAAAACAGAAATACCACAAGTGGATGGCTTTAGCAAACAGAATTTTTATTCTCTTGCAGTCTAGGAGTCTAGAAGTCCAAATTCAGGGTGCCAGCTCCAGGGAAAGGCTTTCTCTCTCTGTCAGCTCTGGGGGAAGGTCCTTGTCATCAACCTTCCTTTGGGTCTAGGAGTTTCTCAGTGCAGGGACCCCGGGGTCCAAAGGATGCGCTCTTCTCCTGGCCCTTCTTTCTTGGTGGTATGAGGTCCCTCTCCTCTCTGCTCACTTCTTTTGTATCTCAAGAGCTTGACTCAAGACACAACCTAATCCTGTAGACTGCATCCCTCCTCATTAACATTATATAGATTAGGATTTGTAATACACAGGAAAATTGTATCAGGTCACAAAATGGGGGAGAGCCACACAATACTGGAAATCATGGCCTAGCCAAGCTGACATATTTTGGAGGGACACGATTGAATCCAATAACACCCAGGAACAATGGGATCGGACTGTTGTGACTCACGTGGTTTTCGTGAGTTGATTTTTTAGAAGTAGATTGCCAGACCTTTCTTCCTAGTCTCAGTCTGGAGGCTCCTGTTCAGCATCACAGCAACACACAAACCTCCACTGACTGACAGGTGGTGGCGCATTTGAGGTACACTGGCCAGGAATCTATCCCAGGTCCCCGTACGGGAGGTAAGAATTCTACTACTGAACCACTACTGCCCTCACGAATCCCCCCAAAATAGAGATCAGTACTCAAAAAAGAAATGTGAAAAGAAGAATCCAATTTAATAAACAATTAAAATGACTACTACGAGGTACCATCATCCACCTGTCAGTTTATCATACATGGTGGCTTGGTGCTACCATTCCAAATACCAGCAGGGTCACCATGGTGGAGAGGTTTCTGCAGAACATCCAGTCTAAGACATACTAGGAAAGAAAGGCTAGCGATCTACTTCACAAAGTCAGCAATGAAAACCCTACTGATCACGACAAATTATTATGCTGGAAGATGAGGCCCCTAGGTTGCAAGGCACTCAAAATACAGTGTCTGCAAAATAGCCTTGTGCATACCAGTCAGCCTGAAGACGCCGCAGAATCTGACAACGTTTTGTTCTGATGTACATCAGTGGGACCCCACGCCACGTAACAAGCCACAACTATGGGGTAATTCATATTGTGACTAGAAAGACAAGTACACTGCACCTTTCCCCCAAGAACTTAATAAAGGACTAGGTGAGCGTTGACGTGTCTGGATAATCTCCCTCTACTCATCCAGTGGATACAATATATAGTATAGAAGGAGAGAAGATGAAGTGAGCTTGAAGAAAAAATGAGTTTAGGAAATTGCACAGTGCAAGGAGGAATCAGTAAGACAAGCTGAGTTCTTCGCCTGAACAGAGATGCCAGCACCTGGTGTTAATGAGTCCTCCAGGGCATAAAGCCAGACAGAGACACAACTACCTGACCCCAGGTTTATGCATATTTTTCTAATTATTTGTATTAATTCGATAAGCGAATGCATCCCAAGGCTTTGTGGCAATAAGCATTTGGGAAACCATTAATGAAATCCAAAACCACCCGCCCTGCAAACATCCTGACAAGCAGATCAAGTGGGTGGTCATCATCATCTAACACACCCCTAAACATAGAAACAAGCTTGCAGCCAGGAACTGTGTGGCAACCCTGAGGAAACAACACACGGGCCAGGTTAGAAAAAACCATACTGTGTTAACAGGAAGTCAACAGGCACATGAGCAACAAGTATACAGACGACAGGCAGGTGGCCGACTGCACCGCGGACGGGTCTGGGCTAACTGCAGAGTTCGCGCTGGAAACAACCCTGCGCCACGCGCGGACGCCGGGGCCGGGCCTCGCGCCCTGCAGGCGGACTAGTGCAGAGAAGCAAAGCCCAAGACACGTACGCTGTTTTCCGGGTCTCGGGCAAGCGCGGCCGGGCGGCACGGAGAGGCAGCCGGCGGAGGCCTGGGCCCGGCGCCCAGGCTCCCGAAGCGCGCCGCCCCGCCCCCAGCACCGAAGGAAGAAGACGGAGACACGCAGGAGGGAGAAGTCAAGTCAGGACCGTAACCTGCAGGGTCCGGGGAAGGCGCGCGCCGCGGGCTTCACCAGCGACCTGACGGCGCCGGGAGGCCCGGGCGCGGGGGGCGGCTCCCAGACTCCCGCGCTTCGGCGCGAGCGCTTGCGAGCAAGCCCAGCGCCACCCGGAAGGAAGAGGCAGAGGCCCGAGGAGGGGCGGGGCCGGGAAGGAGGTCGGGCTCCGCTGGGCCGACGGTGCTCCGGCTCTGGCCCGCCCGCTCCAAGGCCGAGGGCGGAGCTTCTTTCTGGCCTCCCTGGCCCTACAAATTGCCCAGTTACTCCACCGCGGGCAGTGGTTGCAGATCCTTGGCGAAATAATTTCTCCGTAGTTTAGCGCCAGCCCATTTGTGGGCTGTTAGCGTTTCTTCATTCCAGAGTTGGTGGATCAGGTGACTGATAGGGATTATGGATGGATCCTCAGAGGAGAAGTGGAATACTTGTTGTAGGCGCTCTGCATGCTTCTCCCAAGTTTGCAAACTCTATCCTGCCCCAGATATAAATCCTTCCTGCAAGTTCATTCCCTTCCCAATATTCAGAACGCCGTGACTATTACCTCTGATGAAGAAAACGCTCACAGGATCACTTACTCAGGCATTTTTAGTTACTTTAAGTAAATAAGTCTCCTTCCTTTAGCTTGAGCCGTATTCATCCGATTACAAGTTTCCATTAAGACGGGAAAACATTTAATAAAGAGAGATTAAGCGACAAACTACTTGCCATCTAACTGCTCCTAAAAAGCAAAATAGTAAGGACTTATTTGTATATTTACTTATAAACTATATACAGGAACTGAGCTAGTAAATGATGTGTACTATAAAATGAATTTAAAAAAATGGGAATTTAAAAATGGAATTAAAGCTTAATCCCTACTTGCCCCACCCTGCTTGAGTGTGGGCAGCGCATTAATGACTTACTTCCAAAGAAAAGAGTATGTGGGGGAGGAAAAGAGGGTAAGTAACTCTACTGTGGAGAAACCCAGTAAATACTACCTTGGCCAGGTGAAGGTTAAAAAGTGATAAATTGATAGCATATATCCTGATATGGTGGATGAGAAGGGCACTTCATCTCTGTGGTATTCTTTACCAAAACCCATAACCCCAGTCTAATTCTGAGAAAACATCAGGCAAACTCAGATACTCTACAAAATACCTGACCAGTTCCCCTCAAAACTGTTAAACAAACTAGTAGCCGGTCAAGTCGATTCCAGCTCGTGGCAGCCCCATGTGTGTCGGAGTAGAACTATACTCCACAGGGATTTCAGTGGTTGATTTTCTAGGAGGTGACCAGAACTTCCTTCTGAAGTGCCTCTGGGTGGGTAGCAAGTGTTTAACCATTTGCGACAGCCGAAGACTCCCTCAAAACTGTTAAGGCAATGAAAAATAAGAAAAAACAGATTGTCACAGACCAGAGAGGATTTAGGATGCAAGATGACTAAATGCAGTATGGTCTTCAATAGGACCCTGGAACACAAAAAGGACATTAGTGGAAAAACTAGTGAAATTGGGATAAAGTGTAGAATTTACTCAGTAGTAATTTAACCAACATTGGTTTCTTAGTTGTAATGAATATACCATTGCAATGTAAAATGCTAATAATCGAGGAAACTGAGTGAGTGATAGTCTCTGTACTATCTTTGCAACTTCTCAGTAAATCCAAATCTATTCTAAAATGAAAAGTGGATTAAAAATAATACACTAATTTATTAGTAATTACAACACAATTTTTAAACTTTTCATTGAAGTATAATAAAAATTTTTTTATTTAGAAGAGAACATAAAATATGAGTTCACAGTTTGATGAAAAGTGAACATACCCATGTAATTACCATCCAGATTAAAAAAAATAGATCATTACTAGCCCCCAGTAGACCCCCTCATAATTACCTCTTTCTCTACCCCCATTTCTCCTCAAAGGCAAGGGGAGAGACTTCTAATACCATAGATTAATTTTGCGAAATTTTGAACCTTACGCAGATGGAATCATGCATTATGCATTCCTTTGAGTCTGGCTTCTTTTTCTCAACATTAGTTCTGTGAGAGTCATTCACAATGTTGAGTGGAATGGTACTTTCTTGAGTTTTTACTATATGAATATACCATAATTTATTTTTCTATTCTACTGATCGAAGACCAGACGAGTTGTGGAATGACATCAAGGATACCATACATGAAGAAAGCAAGAGGTCATTGAACAGACAGGAAAGAAAGAAAAGACCAAGATGGATATCAGGGGAGACTCTGAAACTTGCTCTTGAACGTCGATCAGCTAAAGCAAAAGGAAGAATTAATGAAGTAAAAGCACTGAACAGAAAATTTCAAAGGTCGGCTCGAGAAGACAAAGTAAGGTATCATAATGACATGTGCAAAGAGCTGGAGATGGAAAACCAAAAGGGAATAACATGCTCGGTGTTTCTCAAGCTGAAAGAACTGAAGAAAAAATTTGAGCCTCAAGTTGCAATAGTGAAGGATTCTATGGGGAAAATATTAAATGACGCAGGAAGCATCAAAAGAAGATGGAAGGAATACACAAAGTCATTTTACCAAAAAGAATTAGTCAGTGTTCAACCATTTCAGGAGGTAGCATATGATCAGGAACTGATGGTACTGAAGGAAGAAGTCCAAGCTGCACTGAAGGCATTGGTGAAAAACAAGGCTCTAGGAATTGATGGAATATCAATTGAGATGTTTCAACAAACAGATGCAGCACTGAAGGTGCTCACTCATTTGTGCCAAGAAATATGGAAGACAGCTTCCTGGCCAACTGACTGGAAAAGATCCATATTTATGCCTATTCCCAAGAAAGGTGATCCAACCGAATGTGGAAATTATAGAACAATATCATTAATATCACGCATATGAAAAAATTTGCTGAAGATCATTCAAAAATGGCTGCAGCAGTACATTGATAGGGAACTGCCAGAAATTTAGGCTGGTTTCAGAAGAGGACGTGGAACCAGGGATATTATTGCTGATGTCAGATGGATCCTGGCTGAAAGCAGAGAATACCAGAAGGATGTTTACCTGTGTTTTATTGACTAGGCAAACGCATTTGACTGTGTGCATCATAACAAATTACGGATAACATTGGGAAGAATGGGAATTCCAGAACACTTCATTGTGCTCATGAGGAATCTTTACATAGATCAAGAGGCAGTTGTTCGGACAGAACAAGGGGATACTGATTGTTTAAAGTCAGGAAAGGTGTGCATCAGGGTTGTATTCTTTCACCATACCTATTCAATCCGTATGCTGAGCAAATAATCCGAGAAGCTGGACCATATGAAGAAGAACGAGGCATCAGGATTGGAGGAAGACTCATTAACAACCCACGTTATGCAGATGAACAACCCTGCTTGCTGAAAGTGAAAAGGGCTTGAAGCCCTTACTAATGAAGATCAAAGACCACAGCCTTCAGTATAGATTGCACCTCAACATAAAGAAAACAAAAATCCTCACAACTGGACCAGTGAGCAACATCATGATAAACGGAGAAAAGATTGAAGTTGTCAAGGATTTCATTTTACTTGGATCCACAATGAATAGCCATGGAAGCAGCAGTCAAGAAATCAAAAGATGCATTGCATTGGGCAAATCTGCTGCAAAGGACCTCTTTAAAGTGTTGAAAAGCAAAGATGTCACCTTGAAGACTAAGGTGCACCTGACCCAAGCCATGGTATTTTCAATTGCATCATATGCACGTGAAAGCTGGACAATGAATAAGAAAGACCAAAGAAAAATTGAGGCCTTTGAATTGTGGTCTTGGCAAAGAAATATACCACGGACTGCCAAAAGGACAAACAAATCTGTCTTAGAAGAAGTACAACCAGATTGCTCCTTAGAAGCAAGGATGGCGAGACTGTGTCTTACATACTTTGGGCATGTTGTCAGGAGGGATCAGTCCCTGGAGAAGGACATCATGCTTGGCAGAGTACAGGGTCAGTGAAAAAGAGGAAGGCCCTCCACGAGGTGGATTGACACAGTGGCTGCAACAATGAGCTCAAGCATAACAACGATTGTGAGGATGGCGCGGGACCAGGCAGTGTTTCGTTCTGTTGTGCATAAGGTCGCTATGAGTCGGAACCGACTCGACGGCACCCAACAACAACAACTCTTGATGGACATTTGAGTCGTTTTTAGTTTTGATTATTACGAATAATGCTTCTATGAACATTCTTGTTTATATTTTTTGCTGCATACCTTTTCCATGCCACTCCATACATTTTCATCACTTTTCGTATCTCAGAGATGCAGTTGTCAGCGCTGTTATTTGTTTTGCTTGGGTTTTTGTTTCACTTTCTATTTAATGGCACTTAAGGTGCTGCTTGGAAAGGGCGTAAGTTTATATTTACGCAAGGAAAAGATGAGGAGAAAGTACGTTCTCTGACTAGACGGAATTTTGGTCATCGTTGCTCAGTCTACCCTCCCTCCAACCTGCTTGTCTCAGGGTCACGCTGTTGCTATGCTTTGTTTTAAGGGCAAGAGAGCCAAGTGAGGCAAAGGAAAGCAGTGATGCTTATCAGTTAGTGACAGCCCTGATTTAGTCGGTGAACTAATGCCTAGTTATTAAATGTAATGTTGTTTGGAACTGAATGGCATCCCACGCTCTAACAGCACTATTACAAATAAAGTCCCAACAAGGCTTAATTGTGCATAAAGTCACCAACTCAGCGAGCTGGTTATGATCCATTCTATGTTAGCTTCAAAAGTTACAATGTTCTACTCAAAGGGGAGACAGGCAAAGAAGTAGCAGGTTCAAATACTCTTCTTTGTCCATAACTCTTGAAAAAAATTTTACCATCATACCCTTCAATATTTCAAGTGATTTTTTAAATCTTAAAACTAAATGTTTACCAATTATAAAATTTCAGAACTATGAGTACACATGACAATAAGATGCCATATCAGAGAGGTAGAGATATCATTCAGGACACAACAGAGAGGCCAAAAATGTTGCCTTCACAATGAACTCCTTGTGAATTTGGTTTTCTATCATTGATGCCCAAGTAAGGTCTTATCTCAAGACCTCTCAGAAAATGCCTCTCCATTCATTTACTACATAACTCTGTCAAAATAATTTTCTCCTCTCTGAAATCGCAAGTTAATTAAAAACCAGTTGCTGGCAAGTCAATTCCAATGCATGGTGACCTCACTTGTCCACCATTGGGTTTTTGGAAGTAGATCGCCAGGCCTTTCTTCTGAGGGCACTCTGGGTAGACTCAAACCTCAGCCGAGCATGTTAATGGTTTGCACCACTCCAGGCCTCCTAAGTTAGTCTGCTGAGAAGTTGGTCTGTATTTCAGTCACTTATATTAGTCCAAGGTTTTTAATATACCAATGTCCAAAGAGCATGAATAACCAGTAACAGTTCTCTTTTTGTCTTCCTTTTTTAAAACCTCTTACAGCTCTTAAAAGGCATTTATTTCAACATTTGTCACAATATTCATCTAGAAATAGTCACAGCCATTAAAAAGAGAATCACATTTTTAAGCAAGGAGCCCCAAGCAAAACTCATGTAGTCCAAGCATCTGGTTTTACAGATGAAGAAACTGAGGCCCAAGAGAGATTGACTTCCTCAAATCAGTGTCAAAGCTTTCAATGAAACCTAGTTCTAGGACTTTAAAACCAGAGTTCTTTTCATGATACCTCATTACTTTGCAATTCTATAAAAATTTAACTAATCATATTCCCATATTACCATAAATCTTGAAGTAGCTGAATGTACTGTGATGGCTAATTTTATATATCTCCTTGGCTAGGCTATGGTGTCCAGTTGTTTGGTCAAACACTATTCTAGATTCTAGATACTGTTATAAAGTAATAAACCCAAGCCAAAATCAAGCTCATTGCTGTTTAAGTAGATTATGACTCTAGAGACCCCATAGGACTGAGCAGAATTGCCCCATAGGGTTTTCCAAGGCTGTAACCTTTACAGGAGTAGACTGCCACATTTTTCTCCCACAGAGCGGCTGGTGGGTACGAGATGTTGGACTTTTGGTTAGCAGCTGAGAACATAAAATAATCACATGCGATTAAATCAGGAGGGATTAAGTAAACAGATTATCATCCATAATGTGGGTGCCCTTTGCCCAATCGGCTAAAGGCATTAAGAGCAAGAACAGAGTTTTCCCTAGAGTGTATTCTGCCTCCAGATTATAAATAGACATCTTGCTAGAACCCCTCCACTCTTCCTGTCACCTGACCAATGAATTTTGGGGCACAAGACTGCAGGACTCTCCAGCCTATAGCCTGACCTACAGATTTTAGAATTGCAGCCTCCACTATCATATAAGCCAATTCCTTAATATCTATCTATCTATCTATCTATCTATCTATCTATCTATCTATCTATCTATCTATCTATCTATCTATCTATCTATCTATCTATCTATCATCTATCTATCATCTATCTATCATCTATCTATCATCTATCTATCATCTATCTATCTAATCTTACTGGTTCTGTTTCTCTAGAGAAGACTGTTGATGGTTGTGTTAGGTGCCATTGAGTCAGTTCTGCCTCATAGCAAACCTACGTACAACAGAATGAAACACTACCTACACCATCCTCACAATCATCGCTATGTTTGGGCCTACTGTTGGCAGCCACTGTGTCAATCCATCTCAGTGAGGGTCTTCCTCTCTTTTGTTGACCCTCTACTTTACCAAGCATGACGTCCTTCTCCAGGGACTGGTCCCTCCTGATAACATGTCCAAAGGCAAAGTCTCACCATCCTTGCTTCTAAGGAGCATTCTGGCTGTACTTCTTCCAAGACAGACTTATTCATTCTTCTGGCAGCCCATGGTATACCCAATATCCTTCTCCAACACCATAATTCAAAGGGGTCAATTCTTCTTAGGTCTTCCTTGTTAATTGTCCAGCTTTTGCATGCATATGAGGCAACTGAAAACACCATGGCTTGGGTCAGGCACACTTTAGTCCTTAAAGGGATATTTTTTGCTTTTTAACACTTTAAAGAAGTCATTTGCAGCCGAGTTGCCCATTGTAATACGTCCTTTGATTTCTTGACTGTTACTTTCATGGGAGTTGATTGTGGATCCAAGTAAAATGAAATTCTTGACAACTTCAATCTTTTCTCTGTTTATCATGATGTCACTTATTGGTCCAGTTGTGAGGATTTTTGTTTTATGTTGAGGTGTAATCCATATTGAAAGCTATAGTCTTTGTTCTTCATCAGTAAGTGCTTCACGTCCTCTTCACTTTCAGCAAGCAAGGTTGTGTCATCTGCATAACACAGATTGTTAATGAGTCTTTCTCCAATCCTGATGCTACATTCTTCTTCATATGGTCCAGCTTCTCAGATTATTTGCTCAGCATACAGATTGAACAGGTATGGTAAAAGGATACAGCCCTGACGCATACCTTTTCCGACTTTAAACCATGCAGTATCCCCTCATTCTGTTCAAACGACTGTCTCTTGATCTGTGTACAGGTTCCTCATGAGCACAATTAAGTGTTCTGGAACTCTCATTCTTTGCAAGGTTATCCATAATTTGTTATGATCCACACAGTCAAATGCCTTTGCATAGTCAGCAAAACACAGGTAAACATCTTTCTCGTATTCTCTGCATTCAGCCAGGATCCAACTGACATCAGCAATGATATCCCGCATGGGTCCACATCCTCTTATGAATCTGGTTTGAATTTCTGGCAGTTCCCTGTTGGTATACTGCTGAAGCCGCTTTTGAATGATCTTCAGCAAAATTTTACTTGCATGTGATATTAATGATTCTGTTCAATAACTTCCGAATTCTGTTGGATGACCTTTGTTGGAATAGACATAAATATGGGTCTCTTCCAGTCAGTTGGCCAGGTAGCTGTCTTCCAAATTTCTTGGCATAGATGAAGAAGCACTTCCAGGACTGCATCTGTTTGTTGAAACATCTCAATTGGTATTCTGTCAACTCCTGGAGCCTTGTTTTCCACCAATGCCTTCAGTGCTGCTTGGACCTCTTCCTTCAGTACTATTGGTTTCTGATCATATGCTACCTCCTGAAATGGTTGGACATCGACAAATTCTTTTTGGTAAAGTGACTCTGTGTATCACATAAGCAAAGGAAAGTCCCAAAAGCTTGACTCCATCCACATCATTAAGGTAGACTCTAATTTGAGGAGGCAGCTCTTCCTCAGTCATATTTTCAGTTCCTCCCAACCTGAGGGGCTCATCCTCCGGCACTATATCAATGCTCCGCTGCTATTCATAAAGGTTTCACTGGCTAATTCTTTTCAGAAATAGACTCCCAGGTCCTTCTTCCTAGTCTTAGTCTGGAAGCTCAGCTGAAACCTGTCCACCATGGGTGATCCTGCTGGTATCTGAATACCATACTGGTGGCATAGCTTCCACCATCATAGCAACAGGCAAGCCTCCACAGTATGACAAACTGACAGACTCGTGGGGGAAACTTGAACTTATATATGAGCAATTGATGATCTGTTCCAAAGTCAGCCCCTGGCCTTGCTCTGACTGATGATATTGAACTTTTCCATTGTCTTTTTCCACAGATGTTGTCGATTTGATTTGCGTATATTCCATCTGATGAATTCCACGTGTGAAGTCTCCATTTATGTTGGTGAAAAAGATATTTGCAAAATTCTATCATGGCAATCTCCAGCATCATTTCTATACCAAGGCCATATTTTTTCCAACTACCTATCCTTCTTCTTTGTTTCCATGTTTCACATTCCAATTACCAGTAATTATCAATGCATCTTGATTGCATGTTTGATCAATTTCAGACTGCAGAAGTTGGTAAAAATCTGCAATTTCTTCATCTTTGGCCTTAGTGATTGGTGTGTAAATTTGAATAATAGTCATATTAACTAATCTTAATTGTAGGCATATGGATATTATCCTATCACTGACATGTATATAACTTGTATTGTTTGCTATGTTTTGACTTTCTGTAATGGGATCATTTACTTAAAACCTCAGAATTAATAAAAGATTGTCAGTGGTCAGGAAGAATTTAGGAGAAATACTACCTGAAGACAGAAGACAGAACAGATCTCTTCCAGATGTAATGTCCGACTGTTTCATGATGGATAGAGCACACAGCCATGAAAACGAAGCACTGGCCAGGCCTCAGGCAAGTAAGCCCCATTGAGGCTATAATCCTCCTCCTTTCTACTTTCTCCTTTTTTTAGTAGTGATGATTCTGAGATTTCCTGTGTATCTGCATTAGGCAGATCCCCAAGATCTATTCCCAGAGTGACATGGTCATCAATAGGAAAAAAACAAAAATTTTTTGTCCATACAAGTAAAGTGATAAGTGATTATATAAGGGTTTCAATATTAATATTCTTTATAATTTAAGATCTTCAAGCCCCCCCAACCCCCGGCAATTATTTTGTCCTCAGTGGAAGATTTGAGGAGCCCGGATTAACTTAGTATTCACCCACTTCAACGCAACCTCTGTATTTAAAAACAAAAATTTTGTTCCTTCCCCACTTTAATGCAACTTCCTCTCTATTGAAAACAAAAATTTTGTTGTTTCTCCAACTAGAGATGGGAATCAAAACAAGCATACATGGAAAGCCCAACAAAAATTGAAAGGTTACCCTTTCAAAAGCCAGAAAAAATTCTGAGTTACCCATATCCTTGAAACATAAAGAAATATATCTTTCTTTGTTTTTGTTGTTATTGAGCCATAAATATCCTCACCATCTAGTTAATGCAAGTAATATAACTTTGGTAGATACAGATGTCTCAAAAATAATTTATTAAATGCAGTGTAAAGCTCTATCTTTACGATAATTGAGGAATCTTTATTACAAAGCTTCTCCCAAACCCAGACCCCTTGGACAATGCATCTCCTTCATCTGGCAGTCCTCTGTCTCTAATGGATATTTGTGGAAGTACAAAGGTAATCTGGCAAGCTGCTCTCTAAAAGTGCATTTTTTAAAAATCACCCTTTATGATACTATAACTGTTTTGAGTTTCTTGATCAGATTCTTCAGTTTCCTGTTGGGAAACCTCTATTTTGAAGTCATTTAAAAAATTATAGAAAGCAATTTTTAAAACAGTCCTTTTTTTCTGGTTATAAATTGGTAGCAGTTTTTCAGATTTTTGAGGAAAAATTGATTTTGCCTCTTTAGTGAACTTATCAAAATGTTACCAAGGATAAAACTCCTTATTATACACTATCTTCCTGTTTTTTGTTTGTTGATTTTTTATTGTCTTGGTTATAATTTTTTGTCTTTAAGGGTGAGAGATTTGATTGCCTTCAAGCAGGGGTCTTTTCCTCCTAACAAATGACTGACAAGTCAAGTCACTAAGAGAAGAGGACAGGCTGCTGGCAGCAGGCCCCTTTTCACCTGCCTCCTGGTCCCCACCTCCTGAGTACTCCTGTGGCTGCCAGGGCAGCATAAACAACTTGGAGGTCGGCCAGACAAGATTTAACGATGGTCAGTTGCAATTGATCTGTTATGGAATTGGGCACTTTATTTACTATTTACTAAATAGACTGCTATTTACATAGTGTTGGATTATTTTATAGGATGAGAGGTTTTAAGCTAATTTCATATTTGTATGTCCTTCTTCCCTAATAATGAATATCTTTCATAGTCTTTACAGCAGATAGAAGGCAACCTTAATGCAATCACTCCAAAGTTCCTCCTTAGGGAACCAATACAAGTATTTGAAATTCAAAAGAGTAGGGTTTTCGGTTACTTTCTTTGAAGGTCATATTTTTATGATAGGAGGCACCATCTTTTTTAAGTACAATGTCTGAATTTTATTCTTCCTCTAATAAGAATTGATATTCATTTAGATTGAGGACTGGGTTTTAGATACAAATTGTGTTTGATATCCTTCATCCAAATTTTGTCTGAGCCTCTACCTATGAATAGGAATCTAAGCAAGCATTCTTTTACATAGGATGCTGTCTAATGTTGCATGAGAGAAATACCACAAGTGGATGGCCTTAACAAAGAGAAATTTATGACACAGTTCAATCCAGAACAGATACCTAACAAATACTATTTGCAGGTGAACATAATAAAAGTCCTATGGTCCAAAACCTCTTAAATTTTAATGTGCACGTGAATCTCCTGGGGACACTGTTAAAATGCAGGTTCCAATTGTGTGGGTCTGGGGTGGGCCCTGAGATCTGCCTGTCTAGCAAGCCCCCACGTGATACGGATGCTGCGGAACTCTGGACTACACTTTGAGTAGAAAGCTTTAGGCTGTTCCACTTGCAAAATATTGTACCTCAACTCTGAAGACTTACCATGAACAGGTACTAATATTACAAAGCGATACCAGACCTGAGCAAGGCAGATAAGTAGAATTTTTTTAAACATTTGTATTGATTCCTTTAAATAGTTTTAAATTTCCTGGGAAATGGGGAGAGGAAATCCACGTCCTCTTTTCATTTCAGTGAAAAGGCAGGTGCAAGATAAAAACCCACTGGCTGATGGTACGAGTGAGCACCCTTTTAGTCTCAGAGACTATAGCTGGTCCATCTTGCAAGTAACTGAGGACCCCAGCAGACGATGTTAGAAAAACTGGAGGACAGAATTTTGGCATGTGCCAAGGATGCATGAGCTTGACCAGTTTAACTTCCTGCATGTCAGAACCCTAAACCAATATGCCATGTCTCCATTTGCAGATCTGCTCTGACCTGCCTTCGTTTTCTCCAAGTGCAAGTGCCACACAATGTTACAGAAATGAGGGCATAAGAAAAAACATCCGATTTGTTATTCACAGCAACAGCTCCAGGCCCAGACAGCTCCAAAGTAAATCTGAACAAGGACTTGCTGTGACTTTGTGACCAAAGACTGAATGCTCTCATACCATTATGGGCTCTGGCACTTTATCAGACCTATGATATTGACTAACTACTAGTAATTGCTGATTTATGGGCAAAGTTTTCTCAGCCTTGTTTTCTTCAGGACTCTAATATACCTTCATCTTCTGGAAACGTGTTGAATCAGTCAGTTCACGTTCTCTGTGAGCTTTGCTGTTTACATATCTAAATAGAGGGCATCTTGCTCTTCTACCTGTTGCTGTCGAGATGACCTTGTAGTATTTTGCTTGCCTTGTGTTATCTGTTTTTAAAACCAACCACACTTATGTGCATTCAGGGAGGGCAGCTAGCCAGGGTATAGAGTTTGGGAAAGAAATTGTATCGTTCTGTAATTTCCAAAAGCTCCTTTACTTAAGTAGGATAAGATAATATTTAGAAGGATTTCTAAAGAGCATCTAGTCCCAAATGACAAATGAGTTCTTCTGGTGCCACAGGACAGAGGAATGAGAACAGATGTGCCCTGTATTTTCCAATCCAGAACTAGTACCAAGCTAACTTCTAGTCCACATTTTATTTTTCACTATCTAAAACTCTCTACCTAGATACCAGTACCAACCAGGCCCCAAAATTACCTCTGAGGGAGGCTTAGGGTCATACCAAAGGCTTAGGACAATTTTACTAATTTCACCTCACCTTCAGTCTTCCTCTCCAGTTCCAGCATGGTGCAAACAGTTAATGTACTCAGCTGTTAACTGGAAGGCTGGAGGTTCAAGCTTACCCTTTCTTCTTGGAAGAAAGGCCAGGTGATCTACTTCTGAAAACACAGCTATTGAAAACCCTATGGAGCACAGTTCTACTCTGACACACATAAGGTTACCATGAGTCATAATTGATTTAATGGCAACTGGTGTTTTTTTTCTTTTTCTGTTTAGTTCAAACTTCCTCTATCCCTGGTTTAGTCACTGACATAAAAAAGAGAGAAGGTCCTTGAACCAGTACCTAGTGCTCTAAAGGGGGCCATATTACCACTGGGTGCTTTGTAACTGGTTCTATGGTGTGAATGATCATGTTATAACAACCCTTGAACCATACTTTAGAATGTTTATGACCAAGCCACAGATCATGACAATTAGACATACAGACGAGTCTCAGTTTTTAATCTATATCCTCTTACAGAGTCAAGGTCTCAAAATTCCTGCCAGGTGTCTGCTCTATCACTTTCCACCCTTCCTCATTTATTGCATATGGCATTGGGACGAAAGCAGAGGTTGTGATAGCACCATTTGAGACCTTGCAATAATTTGGAAGGTCCAAGTGCAGAAATATATTTTGTCCTGTGTATTTCTGGATTCAAGAGAGGTACTGATTGCAGCCAAGAAGTCTAGGGTTGATTTAGATGTCTCTCTGGGAATGTGACCTTGGTTGAGTTACTTCACCTTTTTGATATTTTGTTTCTGTCAAGTGGGGATAATGGCATCTGTTCTTAAATGTGGTTAATCAAAGAAGATATGCAAAAGAACTTTGCTCTCTCCACAGGAAAAGCTCTAGTCTCTATAAACACAAGGAATTATTAAGAGACTGATATTTTCAGGCTGAGTTAAGTATGATTGAATTTTGCACCATTAAATGTGCACGTTCAGTGATTTCGTTATCGGTGGGCTGATTCCTGGTATGTTAATGAAGAACTATGTATAGTTTTCTTGATTAACTCATGGCTTAGGACTTGTTACTTCAAGCACCAAACAAGATTTAGTTTTTTGAGGTGTTACATCCAATATCTCAATTATTCGTCTTAGGAATTAATGTACAATTAGCACAGATACCTGTTCATATGGAAATAGATGGTTATGTTAATTGAAATGCTGTAGCTGGAAAAAATCTTGCATAATGAAAGGATTTATATTAATATCTTTGAATGGAAGATGTATATCATATTGTTAGTAAGGAATAATATATTCATGAGTGCTTGTGCTAAACAATTCTCTTATGTAGTTTATTTCACTTCCAAATAAAAGCCAGTGTGTGTATCCAGAAAATACTTTGAAATAGGAAACATGAAATACCAGTTTTCTAGTAGGTTTTGCTTTGTAGCAGGTAAGACCCATAGTTCAACAGCTGCCATGTCTCCATGAACTAATGTACAAGTCAAACATGTAATAAAAAAAATTTATCTGAACTGCCCACTACCTTTCTTATGACTTGATGAAGATGCTAACACAGTTTTAAACTTATAGGGTATTTTTAAATATTAAGATTTCTTTCTTGCTTATCATATTTTATACTACTCTTTATGTTCTAACTTTCATATTCAGCCACTGTATGTGTTTATAAATGCTTAATCATAACTGAACTAATAAATAGGGTAAAGGTACATCAACCATCCCAATTAAACACTAGGTGTATGTGATAACTTACCATCACTAAAACTCCTTGCTTCTACCAGGAGCCCTGGTGGCTCACTGGTTAAGAGCTCAGGTTGCTAACCAAAAAGTTGGCAGTTTGAATCCACCAGCTGCTCCTTGGAAACCGTATGGGGCAGTTCTACTCTGTCCTATAGGATCACTAAGTTGGAATTGACTTGATAGCAATGGGTTTGGTTTTTGGTTCTACCAGATAGCCCCTCAAAAACTTTGCTGAGTTTATGTACAAAGTTAAGCCCAAATAGTGGAAACAATAACTTACAGAAAGGCTGAAGGAAATGAGATACCAATTTATATCATATATATTTACATCATCACCATATGTATGTATATGTATGTATGTATACACAGTGATTAAGCATTTGGCTGGTAAACGAAAGGTTGGCAGTTCGAATCCACCAGCCACTCCTTGGAAATCCTATGGGGCAGTTCTGCTCTGTCCTATAGGGTCACTATGAGTCAGAATCAACTCGATGACAATGAGTTTTTTATACACGCACACATACATACAACTGGACTCAAGTCAAGGCCTTTAATCAGTTTAAAAATTCTAAAACTATAAACCTTACTATAATATTTCACCATTTCTTTTCATTTATATATTTAACTTAGAAATTTGATTCAGCTAACCTGTTGGAGTTAGAAAACCAAAAGGGAAGAACACGCTTGGCATTTCTCAAATTGAAAGAATTGAAAAAAAACTTCAAGCCTTGAGTTGCAATATTGAAGAATTCTATAGGCAAAATGTTGAATGATGCAGGAAGCTTCAAAAGAAGATGAAAGTAATACACAGTCACTGAATCAAAAAGAATTGGTTTACATTCAACCATTTCAGGAGATAGCATATCATCAAGAACCAATGTTACTGAAGGAAAAAGTCCAAGCTGCACTGTAGACATTAACAAAAAACAAGGCTCCAGGAACTGATGGAATACCAACTGAGATGTTTCAACAAATGCATGCAACACTGGAAGCACTCTCTCATCTATGCCAAGAAATTTGGAAGACAGCTACCTGGCCAACTGACTGGAAGAGATCCATATTTGTACCCATTCCAAAGAAAGGTGAGCCAATGGAATGTGGAACTTATTGAACAATATCATTAATATTCCATTTCCAGCTCTTGGTTTTCCATTTCCAGCTCTTTGCACATGTCAAAGAGCTGGAAAGAGTTGGAAATGGAAAACCAAAAGGGAAGAACACACTCAGTGTTTCTCAAGCTGAAAGAACTGAAGAAAAAATTTGAGCCTCAAGTTGCATATACAGATATATTACATTATGGGGAAAAAATTGAAGTTGTCAAGTATTTCATTTTACTTGGATCCACAATCAATAGCCATGGAAGCAGCAGTCAAGAAATCAAAAGATGCATTGCATTGGGCAAATCTGCTACAAAGGACCTCTTTAAAGTGTTGAAGAGCAAAGATGTCACCTTGAAGACTAAGGTGCGCCTGAACCAAGCTGTGGTATTTTCAATCACATCATATGCATGTGAAAGCTGGACAATGAATAAGGAAGACCGAAGAAGGGTTGACGCCTTCGAATTGTGGTGTTGGCGAAGAATATTGAATTGGACTGCCAGAAGAATGAATAAATCTGTATTGGAAGAAGTACAACCAGAATGCTCCTTAGAAGCAAGGATGGCGAGATTGCATCGTACATACTTTGGACATGTTGTCAAGAGGGATCAGTCCCTGGAGAAGGACATCATGCTTGGCAAAGTACAGGGTCAGTGGAAAAGAGGAAGATCCTCAACGAGTTGGATTGACACAGTGAATGCAACAATGGGTTCGAGCAGTACAATGATTGTAAGGATGGCGCAGGACGGGGTAGTGTTTCATTCTGTTGTGGGTAGGGTCGCTATGAGTCAGAACCGACTCGATAGCACCTAACAACAACAACAATCATTAATATCACCCACAAGTAAAATTTTGCTGAACATAATTCAAAAATGGTTGCAGCAGTACATCCATAGGGAACTGCCAGAAATTCAAGCTGGACTCAGAAGAGGATGTGGGATGAGGGATATCATTGCTGATGTCAGATGGATCTTGGCTAAAAGCAAAGAATACTAGCAGGATGTTTACCTGTGTTTTACTGACTAAGCAAAGGCATTCAACTGTGTGGATCATAACACATTATGGATATAAATGTGAAGAATGAGAATTCCAGAATACTTAATTCTGATCGTGGAGAACTTGTACAAAGACCAAGAGGCAGTCGCTTAAGCAGAACAAGGGAATGCTGCGTGGTTTAAAATCAGGAAAGGCGTGTGTCAGGGTTGTATCCTTTCACCATACTTATTTAATCTGGATGCTGAGCAAATAATTTGAGAAGTCTGACTATACGAAGAAGAATGGGGCATCAGGATTGGCGGAAGACTAGTTAATAGCCTGCAGTATGCAGATGACACAACCTTGCTTGCTGAAAGTGAAGAAGACTTGAAGGACTTACTGATGAAGATCAAAGACCACAGCCTTCAGTACGGATCGCACCTCAACATTAAGAAAACAAAAATCCTCACAACTGGATCAATAAGCAGCATCATGATAAATGGAGAAAATACTGAATTTGTAAAGGATTTCATCTTACTTGGGTCTATAATCAAC